>NC_056069.1:34063106-34366136 GCF_016772045.2 Ovis aries | reverse complement strand
AACGGAAAAAGCCAGCTGCAGACCATTCCCCACCGGGGACAGGCAGCCAGAGCCGTAAGGACTGGAAAGGGGCAATTGCAGACCCGGAGAGACTTTACTTACCTAACTGCAAGCAGGCTCCTTTGCTAAGACTTCTGGGGGTGCTGGACAGTCACAGTCTGCCTCACGGGGTGCGCCAGCGGTCCACCCAGAGAGCTGAGCGGCAGCGGTGGAAACGGTGACAAGCCGTGGCGATTGCGCTCGCCAAACTCCTGAGCTACTCGGACCTGAGAAGGGCACAAAGCGCAGTCCCAGCCGCATTTGTGCCTCTGAGGGCTGCCTGAGGGCCAAACCTGAGCGGCTTGGACCGGGGAAGTGCACGCAGCCTAGGGCCGGCCCCAGACGTTTCCCGGCTGAGCATCGTAGAGCCGGAGCGGTTTGTGCGCCGCGAGGAAGGACAGGTCAAGCGGGGCAGAGATACTGTGTACACACGACAGTGCTATTTGTTTGCAGCATCCCCCCCTCCCCACAGCGCGACTGAACTAGTGAGCCTAAAAACCAGCAAACAGAAGAAGTTAAACAGAGGGAACCACCTTGGAAGTGAGCCCACACAGCCCATAACATCAGAGAAGAGCCAGATATATTTTTAATTTTTTAATATTTTTAAAATCATTCTTTTTTTTTTGCCTTTTGCATTTTTTTTCTTTTTTTCCGAGCTTCTTTTTTTTAATTGTTAAATCTTCTATTTCTCCTCTAATTTTTATTTCTATAACCTAGTATTACTATTTAAAAAAAAAAGACTTTTTTTTTTTTTTAAGGCAAACACCATATATACTCTTTGGATGGTTGTTGGTGTTTTGTTTTTTTGTTTGTTTGTTTGTTTGTTTTTAATAATTCTTTTTTTCTTTCTTCCTTTTCCTTCTGCTTTTCTTTAATATTGTATCTTTGAAAATCCAACCTCTACTCCAGATTTTTAATCTTTGTTGTCAATTTTGTACATTTAAAAACCCAAACTTCACTACCCAAGTTTACCTGTGAGCAAGATTACTGGCTTGTCCACTCTCTCCTCCTCTGGCCTCTCCTTTTTCTCCACCAGGTGGCCTCTGTCTCTTTTCTCCCCCATCTCTTCTCTATCCAACTCTGTGAATCTCTGTGTTCCAGACGGTAGAGAACACCTAAGGAACTGGTTACTGGCAGGATTTGTCTCTCTCCTACTCATTCCTCTCTCTTATCCTCCTGGTCACCTCTGTCTACTTCCTCCCTCTCCTCTTCCCCGTATAACTCTGTAAATACCTCTGAGCGGTCCAGACTATAGAGCGCACATAAGGAAGTGACTACTGGCTAGCTTGCTCTCTCCTCTCTTGATCTCACCACATCTCATTCCAGTTACCTCTAATTACCCCCTCCATCTTCTCTTCTCCTTGTAACTCAGTGAACCTCTCTGAGTGTCCCTCAAGGTGGAGAAACTTTTCATCTTTAACCTAGATGTTTTATCATCGGTGCTGTATAGATGGAGAAGTCTAGAGGCTACTGTGAAAATAAAACTGAAAACCAGAAGCAGGAAGCTTAAACCCAAAGCCTGAAAACATTAGAGAACTCTTGAATTCAGGGAACATTAAGCAATAGGAGCTCATCAAAAGCCTTCATACCTACACTGAAACCAAGCTCCACCCAAGGGCCAACAAGTTCCAAAACAAGACATACCACGCAAATTCTCCAGCAACACAGGAACACTCCCCTGAGCCTCAATATACAGGCAGCTCAAAATTATCCCAATACCTTTGATGTCTCATAACCCATTACGGGTCACTCCACTGCACTCCAGAGAGAAGAAACCCAGCTCCACCCACCAAAACTCCAACACAAGCCTCCCTAACCAGGAAACCTTGACAAGCCACTGATAGAACCCCACCCAAAGTGAGGAAGCTCCATAATAAAGAGAACTCCACAAATTATCAGAATATAAAAAGGCCACCCCAAACGCAGCAATATAACCAAGATGAAGAGACAGAGGAATACTCAGCAGGTAAAGGAACAGGAGAGTTGCCCACCAAATCAAACAAAAGAGGAAGAAGTAGGGAATCTACCGGAGAAGGAATTCCGAATATTGATAGTGAAAATGATCCAAAATCTTGAAATCAAAATGGAAACACAGATAAATAGCCTAGAGACAAGGATTGAGAAGATGCAAGAAAGGTTTAACAAGGACCTAGAACAAATAAAAAGAGTCAAAATATAATGAATAACACAATAAATGAGATCAGAAACACTCTGGAGGCAACAAATAGCAGAATAACAGAGGCAGAAGATAGGATTAGTGAAATAGAAGATAGAATGGTAGAAATAAATGAATCAGAGAGGAAACAAGAAAAACGAATTAAAAGAAACGAGGACAATCTCAGAGACCTCCAGGACAATATGAAACGCTCCAACATTCGAATTATAGGAGTCCCAGAAGAAGAAGACAGAAAGAAAGATCATGAGAAAATCCTTGAGGAGATAATAGTTGAAAACTTCCCTAAAATGGGGAAGGAAATAATCACCCAAGTCCAAGAAACACAGAGAGTCCCAAATAGGATAAACCCAAGGCGAAACACCCCAAGACACATATTAATCAAATTAACAAAGATCAAACACAAAGAACAAATATTAAAAGCAGCAAGGGAAAAACAACAAATAACACACAAGGGGATTCCCATAAGGATAACAGCTGATCTGTCAATAGAAACTCTTCAGGCCAGGAGGGAATGGCAAGACATACTTAAAGTGATGAAAGACAATAACCTACAGCCCAGATTACTGTACCCAGCAAGGATCTCATTCAAATACGAAGGAGAAATCAAAAGCTTTACAGACAAGCAGAAGCTGAGAGAATTCAGCACCACCAAACCAGCTCTCCAACAAATTCTAAAGGATATCCTCTAGACAGGAAACACGAAAGGGTGTATAAACCCGAACCCAAAACAATAAAGTAAATGGCAACGGGATCATACTTATCAATAATTACCTTAAACGTAAATGGGTTGAACGCCCCAACCAAAAGACAAAGACTGGCCGAATGGATACAAAAACAAGACCCGTCTATATGCTGCTTACAAGAGACCCACCTCAAAACAAGGGACACATACAGACTGAAAGTGAAGGGCTGGAGAAAGATATACCACACGAATAGAGACCAAAAGAAAGCAGGAGTGGCAATACTCATATCCGATAAAATAGACTTTAAAACAAAGGCTGTGAAAAGAGACAAAGAAGGCCACTACATAATGATCAAAGGAACAATCCAAGAAGAAGATATAACAATTATAAATATATATGCACCCAATATAGGAGCACCACAATATGTAAGACAAATGCTAACAAGTATGAAAGGGGAAATCAACAATAACACAGTAATAGTGGGAGACTTTAATACCCCACTCACACCTATGGACAGATCAACTAAACAGAAAATTAACAAAGAAACGCAAACTTTAAATGATACATTGGATCAGTTAGACCTAATTGATATCTATAGGACATTTCACCCCAAAACAACGAATTTCACCTTTTTTTCAAGTGCTCATGGAACCTTCTCCAGGATAGATCACATCCTGGGCCATAAATCTAAACTTGATAAATTCAAAAAAATCGAAATCATTCCAAGCATCTTTTCTGACCATAATGCATTAAGATTAGATCTCAAATACAGGAGAAAAACTATTAAAAATTCCAACATATGGAGGTTGAACAACACACTTCTGAATAACCAACAAATCACAGAAATCAAAAAAGAAATCAAAATATGCATAGAAACTAATGAAAATGAAAACACAACAACCCAAAACCTGTGGGACACTATAAAAGCAGTGCTAAGAGGAAAGTTCATAGCAATACAGGCATACCTCAAGAAACAAGAAAAAAGTCAAATAAATAACCTAACTCTACAACTAAAGCAACTAGAAAAGGAAGAGTTGGAGAACCCCAGAGTGAGTAGAAGGAAAGAAATCTTAAAAATTAGGGCAGAAATAAATGCAAAAGAAACAAAAGAGACCATAGCAAAAATCAACAAAACCAAACGCTGGTTCTTTGAAAGGATAAATAAAATTGACAAACCATTAGCCAGACTCATCAAGAAGCAAAGAGAGAAAAATCAAATCAATAAAATTAGAAATGAAAATGGAGAGATCACAACAGACAACACAGAAATACAAAGGATCATAAGAGACTACTATCAGCAGTTGTATGCCAATAAAATGGACAACGTGGAAGAAATGGACAAATTCTTAGAAAGTACAATTTTCCAAAACTGAACCAGGAAGAAATAGAAAATCTTAACAGACCCATCACAAGCACGGAAATTGATACTGTAATCAGAAATCTTCCAGCAAACAAAAGCCCAGGTCCAGACGGCTTCACAGCTGAATTCTACCAAAAATTTCGAGAAGAGCTAACACCTATCCTACTCAAACTCTTCCAGAAATTGCAGAGGAAGGTAAACTTCCAAACTCATTCTATGAGGCCACCATCACCCTAATACCAAAACCTGACAAAGATGTCACAAAAAAGAAAACTACAGGCCAATATCTCTGATGAACATAGATGCAAAAATCCTCAACAAAATTCTAGCAATCAGAATCCAACAACACATTAAAAAGATCATACACCATGACCAAGTGGGCTTTATCCCAGGGATGCAAGGATTCTTCAATATCCGCAAATCAATCAATGTAATTCACCACATTAACAAATTGAAAAATAAAAACCATATGATTATCTCAATAGATGCAGAGAAGGCCTTTGACAAAATTCAACATCCATTTATGATAAAAACTCTCCAGAAAGCAGGAATAGAAGGAACATACCTCAACATAATAAAAGCTATCTATGACAAACCCACAGCAAACATTATCCTCAATGGTGAAAAATTGAAAGCATTTCCCTAAAGTCAGGAACAAGACAAGGGTGTCCACTTTCACCGCTACTATTCAACATAGTTCTGGAAGTTTTGGCCACAGCAATCAGAGCAGAAAAAGAAATAAAAGGAATCCAAATTGGAAAAGAAGAAGTAAAACTCTCACTGTTTGCAGATGACATGATCCTCTACATGGAAAACCCTAAAGACTCCACCAGAAAATTACTAGAGCTCATCAATGAATATAGTAAAGTTGCAGGATATAAAATCAACACACAGAAATCCCTTGCATTCCTATACACGAATAATGAGAAAGTAGAAAAAGAAATTAAGGAAACAATTCCATTCACCATTGCAACGAAAAGAATAAAATACTTAGGAATATATCTACCTAAAGAAACTAAAGACCTATATATAGAAAACTATAAAACACTGATGAAAGAAATCAAAGAGGACACTAATAGATGGAGAAATATACCATGTTCATGGATTGGAAGAATCAATATAGTGAAAATGAGTATACTACCCAAAGCAATTTACAAATTCAATGCAATCCCTATCAAGCTACCAGCCACATTTTTCACAGAACTAGAACAAATAATTTCAAGATTTGTATGGAAATACAAAAACCTCGAATAGCCAAAGCAATCTTGAGAAAGAAGAATGGAACTGGAGGAATCAACTTGCCTGACTTCAGGCTCTACTACAAAGCCACTGTCATCAAGACAGTATGGTACTGGCACAAAGACAGACATATAGATCAATGGAACAAAATAGAAAGCCCAGAGATAAATCCACACACATATGGGCACCTTATCTTTGACAAAGGAGGCAAGAATATACAATGGAGTAAAGACAATCTCTTTAACAAGTGGTGCTGGGAAAACTGGTCAACCACTTGTAAAAGAATGAAACTAGATCACTTTCTAACACCGCACACAAAAATAAACTCAAAATGGATTAAAGATCTAAATGTAAGATCAGAAACTATAAAACTCCTAGAGGAGAACATAGGCAAAACACTCTCAGACATAAATCACAGCAGGATCCTCTATGATCCACCTCCCAGAATTCTGGAAATAAAAGCAAAAATAAACAAATGGGATCTAATTAAAATTAAAAGCTTCTGCACAACAAAGGAAAATATAAGCAAGGTGAAAAGACAGCCTTCTGAATGGGAGAAAATAATAGCAAATGAAGCAACTGACAAACAACTAATCTCAAAAATATACAAGCAACTTCTGCAGCTCAACTCCAGAAAATAAACGACCCAATCAAAAAATGGGCCAAAGAACTAAATAGACATTTCTCCAAAGAAGACATACGGATGGCTAACAAACACATGAAAAGATGCTCAACATCACTCATTATTAGAGAAATGCAAATCAAAACCACAATGAGGTACCACTTCACACCAGTCAGAATGGCTGCGATCCAAAAATCTGCAAGCAATAAATGCTGGCGAGGGTGTGGAGAAAAGGAACCCTCCTACACTGTTGGTGGGAATGCAAACTAGTACAGCCACTATGGAGAACAGTGTGGAGATTCCTTAAAAATTGCAAATAGAACTACCTTATGACCCAGCAATCCCACTGCTGGGCATACACACCAAGGAAACCAGAATTGAAAGAGACACATGTACCCCAATGTTCATCGCAGCACTGTTTATAATAGCCAGGACATGGAAACAACCTAGATGTCCATCAGCAGATGAATGGATAAGAAAGCTGTGGTACATATACACAATGGAGTATTACTCAGCCGTTAAAAAGAATTCATT
Source organism: Ovis aries (assembly GCF_016772045.2). Taxonomy (NCBI): domain Eukaryota; kingdom Metazoa; phylum Chordata; class Mammalia; order Artiodactyla; family Bovidae; genus Ovis; species Ovis aries. The sequence goes on along the minus strand of NC_056069.1, from coordinate 34,359,483 downwards.
TGAATCAGTTCTGATGAGATGGATGAAACTGGAGCCGATTATACAGAGTGAAGTAAGCCAAAAGAAAAACACCAATACAGTATACTAACACATATATATGGAATTTAGGAAGATGGCAATGACGACCCTGTATGCAAGACAGGGAAAGAGACACAGATGTGTATAACGGACTTTTGGACTCAGAGGGAGAGGGAGAGGGTGGGATGATTTGGGAGAATGCCATTCTAACATGTATACTATCATGTGAATTGAATCGCCAGTCTATGTCTGACGCAGGATGCAGCATGCTTGGGGCTGGTGCATGGGGATGACCCAGAAAGATGTTATGGGGAGGGAGGTGGGAGGGGGTTCATGTTTGGGAATGCATGTAAGAATTAAAGATTTTAAAATTAAAAAAAAAAAAAAAAGAAGACCTAGAATTCGGCTTACCCCACTCTGTGTATAGTTGTCTATACGGTTTAATGCTACTACAGTCAGTAAGCCCAGTCCGTTGTAATTCCTTTACCGTAAATAGAAATTGCTGATTTCTTCTCATTTAGGGAGTATCAAAACACCCTAGGTTTAAAAAGGGCTATAACACAAAATATCACTCATAGCAATAAGGAATTAAAAAAAACTAAAATCAGAATGAGAAATTATGACACATGATTAAAATGTTTTACCAGTTCCTTAGAACTATAACAGAGCTTTGAATCAGTAAGAGGTATATTAAGAGTCTCACAGATAAATGGACTGAAAGGATAAATAAGAAATTATAGAAACCGAAACTTGAAGATATGAGAAATATGAAAAATATTAAAAATCTCCTTAGTAATCAAAGAGATGCAAATCGCCCAATGACTAAAGGGGTACCCTAACACGTTAGCAATGCTATAACACTAGCAAAGATTATAATGAAATACTGGCGAAGCTGCAGTGGCATGAGCTCTGATAGGTTTCTAGAGTTATTTCACACTTTTACGTCAACTACCATAAGAAGTTCTGCCCTTTGTTTCCTGAAGGCCATTACCAGAAATCTTTCCTAATGATGCAATTTGAGATGCAAACATTTATGTAAAAATGTGTCACAATTAAAATTATGTATGTAATGCAATGGAATTACTAATTTTAAAAAATGGAAGGAAGGAAAGACGAAGCTATCCAAATGTTTATTCAGGGAAGGACATAAGGAAATATGACAGAACCGTAACATGGAGCAGTATGCAGATATAAAAAGTGATGTTTTTAAAGACCATGTAATAGAAATAATAACAGCATATTTTAAAATATTGCTATTTTTAAAGAATATAATATTTAAGTTCTATATGATAGGAATAATAGCATGAAAAGTTTATGCTGTATATAATGTTAAGCAAAAATGACAGCACATAAAAATATTAAATGTCCTGCTGCTGCTGCTGCGAAGTCGCTTTAGTCGTGTCCGACTCTGCCACCCCATAGACGGCAGCCCGCCAGGCTTCCCCGTCCCAGGGATTCTCCAGGCAAGAACACTGGAGTGGGTTGCCATTTCCTTCTCCAATGCATGAAAGTGAAAAGTGAAAGTGAAGTCACTCAGTCGTGTCCAATTCTAGCGACCCCATGGACCGCAGCTTACCAGACTCCTCCGTCCATGGGATTTTCCAGGCAAAAGTACTGGAGTGGGGTGCCATTGAATGCTGTGTAAATAAAAGACAAAGATTATTATCTCTGCCAATGGGATTTCAGAATTTCAGGAACACTTATATAATTTATACTATGTTATCTCATAATCTAAAAAACAGTTTCCAATATATGAATGTAGACACTTCTTTCTTCTTTTCTTTGATTCCGTCTCAGAAAGGTTTGGGGCTTCCCTAGTAGCTCAGACAGTAAAGCATCTGCCTACAATGTGGGAGACCTGGGTTCGATCCCTGGGCCGGGAAGATCCCCTGGAGAAGGAAATGGCAACCCACTCCAGTATTCATGCCTGGAAAATCCCATGGACCAAGGAGCCTAGTGGTCTACAGTCCATGGGGTCGCAGAGTCGGATACGACTGAGTGACTTCACTTCACTTCAGAAAGTTTTACTAAGAAAGAGCTCTTGCTGAATTTCCTTAAGCTGTCATTTAGTTTGAGTCTTACACATCATTTTCTTTCTCTGAAATTAATATCAAGATCAGCACTTAACACTTAGATCATATCTGCATAGTTATAAAATTGGCATGCTACTTCCTTAAGTGCAGTTTTTCACTATACTTATTTTTTAAGCCACAGGATTTCTGCATATTAAAATGCATAAAGGAATGGGGAAAGTAAGTCATAAAATCAATTCTTTAGTTTTCATAGGGAAAAACATTGAACATGATTAAAAGAATTGGTTAAAAGCCGATTTACAAATGGCCATATATGAAGCATTTCAGTAAAGTATGACTTTTGAAGAGGAAATAAAGGTGTGTGGATTATTTGCTATTTGAAGTACACATATTTTATGCCTTTGTGGATGGTCCAGACTTTATACTACCCTCATCATTTTTATCTCAGTAATAACTCTTGATGTTGACCAAGAAAAATTTATTTTGAAATTCAAATTTCAAGTTCCATAGAAGTATTATTGAGCTACTGAACAAAAAAGGCAGAAAAATGTAACAGACTGTATTTTGTCATCCTCCTCAGACAGCGAGAATCACATCAGTCTTACTTAATATGCTTACTTGTTGAAAAGCAAATGGAACACTAATGGAGAAAAAAGAGAGGCCATGTCAGAGTTTCTAAAACATGGCATGCAGGTGCTATCAGTAAGTGGAAACATGGTCATCGGTCTCTGTGAAAGTCACTAAAAATTTTAAAAGAAAAGAGATTATTATAATTGCTGGAAAGCAGCAACAATACCAAAATGCCAGAATAACAGTCTCAAAAACTGAAAGACAAAGAGAAAGAGAGAGCATGAAAGAGAGAACTGTTATGTCTTTCAAAATGAAAGAATGAAAACATTTTATGCAAGTATAAAAGGTGCCTCAAAGGTGAGTTCCTGCTGTTTTCCTTTCTGGCCTGATCTGATGAATGGATAAAATCATGATGAATCACATTAACTGACTTTTTATTTTGGTTTCCAAAGACAAGAGCCTAATAAGGCTTCAAACGCTATCAATACAGATAGAAGGAATATACAATGAGGGAGATTTTGCTCTTTAAAAAATGTGATGGACCTGGGAAAGAACAATGAACACTTGAGAACACTGAAAAATGAAAGAATTCAGGATATATTTTGAGATTCACAGCTCATTTATTTTAACAAGTCATTCTAAGCATAGATCACACACACACACACACACACACACACACACACACAGAAACCTAACTGCCTACCAGGGATTAACTGCCAATCTACTCACCTCACAGAAAAGGACTTGGATACTGATTGTTTGTGAGGTGATCTCAGAAAGGAAAAAGCAGGGTTGAGGAATCATGGAGAGAGAGAGATGGAAAGAAGAAAAATCAAGATAAGGATGTGTTGTCAAGGCTCCTGCTATAGGAAATGGGAGTCCTCTGTGGTTTTGTTTGGCTTTTGTTTGTGTTTCAGGTAGTTTTATTCTTTTCTTTCTTTCTTTCTTTTTTTTTTTTTTTTTTTTGGTTTTGCTTTTTAGAAAATGTTCCAGGACCTTGAAGAAGTGAACACAATATTTCTCAGAAATGTCCATCTGTGGATTGGCACCAGGGCATTTAGACACTGATTTCTGTCTACTAATCTTGAAGAGTAGTTCTTAAGGACACTAACACCCTCTCTTGTGCTGAGAGTGTGCTCCACAGCTTCAGAGAAGACTCTGGGCAGAAGAGTGGACTGGTCCGTGAGCTTAGATTGTCATCCTGCAGCGGTGACCCATACCTGCAGAGGTGAATGAGGGCATGGGTCTTGGGCCACCAAAGCACCAGCTACATTGTGCTCACCCTGTCTTACACACCCTCACTCCTGTGTCTTGCTGGACACATCACGAACAGGTCAGGAAACAGTACATCAGACCTAACACAGGGCTCACTCCATGGGTGATGAACCAAACAAACTTTGATCTGCAGCAGCAGCAAACTGTTCTTTAAGAATGTATGTCAATCACAGAGGACCCAATAACCAGAACCAGTTTTACTTAGAACTAGGAAATGCAAGCACCTTATACAGTACTGCTATTTTCAAAATCTAAGACTTCCCTACATTTGGGGGAAGACAACTGGGTAGTTAGTAAAAGAAAAAAACTAGACTAAAATTTCTTAAGGCAGAGATATTCTCATTCATCACTCATAGTACCTAACACCTGGCATTATAACACTGTATGTCAGAAACACTAACAATTAAACAAAGAATGATTTGAACAGCCTGGCTCATGAAAGTCAGTGATGATGCCTTAGCTACAGTTCATTCCTCCATCCTAGTACTTATCATATTATATTTTAAATATCTCATCTGTCTCTTTATCCCACTAGATTGTGAGCTTACTAAAAGCATAATGTATTCATCTTTGTTTTCCTACCACGTAACCAACTTCATCCTGCTTAATGAGCTCTCAATAATTATCAAATTAATGAACTAATGTTTGAGATCTGTTCCTGGAGTTGTCTTTATTTGGTAAGGTTTTGCTCCCCAAATAAATACTTTTCTTATATCAATGCCCAAGTCATTTTACAAATCTTGTTATTTCACTAGTGTTTCTAATACAGAGAACAATGTTTCAGCATCCATCAGCCAAGTTTCAGTCAGTATCATATGGATGTCAAATGATATAAAAATTCTGTATGTTTCAATACGGTAAGCATTAGCCAAATATGGACATTTAAATTTTATTAATTAAATATAATTAAAAATTCATTTCCTCAGTCACACATTTCAAGTGTTCAATAGTCACATGTGACTAGTGATTACCTTACTGAAAAGTACCACCGTAGAATATTTCTTCCATCATGGCAAAATGTTTTATCATATAGTACTATCACAGAATTTGGAAAAGAAAAATCCTAGCTCCTAACAGTGGACCATTAAACTCTGAGGTAGATCTGGGCATTGCTGCTTCCTACCATCCTTCCCATCAAATAGATTTCTTCAGTCCACATGTTGGCCAGGGAGCCTGAACTGCTTATGGTCCCCCACTCCCCCAGAAATCTGGCTCAGGAAGCAGAGAATGGGGCTAAGGCAAGGTCTGCAGCCCCAGGATTGCCCAGAAGCCAGTTTCTCCTCTTCACTCCATCTGAAGAACAGGGTCACGTCTATTAAATTCTTTTTTGTGCTTTCAGAAAATGGAAAGCTAAGTCCCTAGGTTAGTAGTTCCTATTTATATTCCATGACAGATAAGGAGAAGCTGATAAATTGCATTAGCTGAAAAGAACTTGCTGCTGCTGCTGCTGCTGCTGCTGCTGCTGCTGCTGCTGCTGCTGCTGCTGCTGCTGCTGCTGCTGCTGCTAAGTCGCTTCAGTCGTGTCTGACTCTGTGCGACCCCATAGATGGCAGCCCACCAGGCTCCCCCATCCCTGGGATTCTCTAGGCAAGAACACTGGAGTGGGTTGCCATTTCCTTCTCCAATGCATGAAAGTGAAAAGTTAAAGTGAAGTAGCTCAGTCGTGTCCGACTCTTTCCAACCCCATGGACTAAAAAGAACTTAGAGTAATGTTATTAGCTCTGAACAGACTCCCTGATGTATTTTGTAGCTCTGAGATACTCTGGTGGTGTTCATTCCAGCGGTAAACACCATGCTGCTGTCTGAACTTTATGACTTTTGAAATTGCATTTACTAACTATAGGTCTTAAATGGGACAGTGCAATAATTTTCCTAGATCTCTTTGGTTATATATTGCTTTTTAAGTTGACTTTTGAGTAAAGATATTTAAATTCAAGTGACCTCTATTTTGGGGCTTCCCTGGTGGCTCAGCAATAAAGAATCTGCCTGCCAAGGCAGAAGCCACAGGTTCAATCTCTGGGTCAGGAAGATCCCATGGAGGAGGAAATGATCTCTACCTTAACATTTAGAGTCCTAAATAAACTGCTTCAGTATAGGAAATGCCAGGCTAACTTTCCTGTTGGCATTCTAATTCTGCAAAACTACATGGTGCTTATCTTACTAGAGTTCAAGACATGTTTCCTTTAGTGGAGTAGATAGCAATGATGATTGAGTTAGTACTTTTTCAAAGAAACATGTAGACAGCACCCATCCCTTGCTAAAAGCAGAACCACTTTTTTTTTTTTAATTACAGTAGCCAAAAACTATAAAACATCCAAACATTTCTGGTAAATTTCAAAACCCTGCTGTGATGAGTGAAATCCCATATGTAAATATAAATGAATCATCCTGTGGTTTATACTCACGTGTTCCCAAACAACTTTGTGTTTATTTCAGCTTAACCAACACGACATTTAGATGGTATTATTAAGATAGTTAAAGACAGTATAAAATTGAAGAATGGGAACTTTACCGTTAGTAAAATAATTCTTTTGTTGAAAATCCTAATCACTCTATTTCCTTGTGTTTTGTTTCATATGTATGTGTATGTTTGTTGGGGCTCTCATCCTAGTTCTTTCTATTCTCACAATTCCATATCCGTCTGGTATTCTGGAAAATTATTTAAAATCCACATCTAGAAGCCTTTGTTGATTTATCAAGTTAAGTCTTGATTAAACTCTCAATTTGGCTGAAGCAAAGATGCTTGTTCCATGGAAGAAAAGCTATGACCAATCTACAGCATATTAATAAGCAGAGACATTACTTTGCCAACTAAGGTCCATCTAGTCAAAGCTATGGTTTTTCCAGTTCTCATGTATGGATGTGAGAATTGGACTGTAAAGAAAACTGAGTGCCGAAGAATTGATGCTTTTGGACTGTGGTGTTGGAGAAGACTCTTGAGAGTCCCTGGGACTGCAAGGAGATCCAACCAGTCCATCCTAAAGGAAATGATACCTGAATATTCATTGGAAGGACTGATGTTGAAGCTGAATCTCCAATACTTTGACCTGATGCAAAGAACTGACTCACTTGGAAGAGACTCTGGTGCTGGGAAAGATTGAGGCAGGAGGAGAAGGGGACAATAGAGGATGAGATGGTTGGATGGCATCACCGACTCGATGGATATGAGTTTGAACAAGCTCTCTGACTTCAACATATAATTTTTACTTCAGATGAATAAAGGGGAAAACTAAGTGTCAACTACAAATTGGCACTTTCCAAGAGCATTGTCAACTACTGAACATCTAAGGCATTTGCCATCCGCCTCTATGGAGACTGAACCCCGTTCTGCTATAGCTGTTGACCTTCGACAATCTCTGAGGGAGTTCAGGTGGACTGAGGCACTCTGTGCTCCAGGGAATCTGGTGGGACAGGTCTTTAGATAATTGGATGTTATTAGGAATAGATTTTATGACCTTAATCCTTGCATCTCCTCATATCTAGAGAAGCACTAAATCTCTTTATGGTGACATCAGATCCTCATGACTAACAAAAAAAAAAAAAACTTGTAAAATGAGTGCTTAATGGTATTGAACTCCCCCTTTGCCAAAACCTTATATATTGACCTTCCCTCACTGCTGCTTTGGAGCAGTCTCTGAGAACTATTTGAGATGCTGCCTCTCAAGCTGTGGTCCTCATTTTACCCCAGATAAAATTTAACTTGCAACTCTCAAGTTGTGCATCTTTTTTAGTTGACATAAGTTTGTGATTTCTAATTTAAGAAGATCATCAGGGGAAACGTTAAGAAACATGCAAAGCGAGAAGAACTAATTCACGTGCACATTCATAAACTCCCTCAGAGTTTCTCTCTTTAGAAAGATGGAGCGATGAAAATGTGATCTGAAGAACTGGTGCTTTTTTAAAGAAACAGATTGTGACAGAGAACCAGCCTGAGCTCCTTGGGCTATTAGACGGGTGAAATGGGAGGGGGGTGGGTGGGAAGGAGGGTTAGAGGGCGGGAATATATGTATAGTTATCACTGATTCATGCTGTTGTACAGCAGAAACCAACACAACATTGTAAAGCAAATATCCTCCAATTAAAAATAATCTTTTAAAAGAGCAGATTGTGAATGGTCAGCTACAAGACTGAATTAATCACTCATCAAGATATATAGATGAAACTATAGAGACCCCAGAATTGTGTGGAACATATAATGCTTTTGATTTTCCACCTTGAGGACATCAGTTCTTATTTTATTTGTAATCTTCTGCTTGGATTGGAGTTATTCAGAATGAAATCCAACTCAGCTAAAGGAGGGCAGTACAGTCCTTTCTTAGAATGAAGTTACTTTGAATTTTTTTTCTCTAGTCCTTCATGTGGGGCCCACAGTTAATGGAAATAGAGGAGAAAGAAGGACCTACGTGTTGGCAATATGATAAAGAAATCAATAGCACTCTAGCCTAATAACAAGCATACTATAAACCAGAACGCAATATGGCCAGAACAATATGTCTGTCTCCTGTAACAAAACACTGAAAAATCACAACTTCTTTCTGTTATTATTGTGACAAAAGGTGATGTTTCTGTAAGTTGTATCCCAAGGATAAAGTTTAGCCATCAGACAAAAGTATGACTACAGATAATAAAATTCTCATTCAGTGACTGACTCTGTGAGTTCTTCAAATATGTCTCAACCTTCAGATCACATTATTTCCACTTTCACATAACATGAAATCATCTTCCAGTGCAGACAGCTTGCCTCAGCTTCAATAACCTTAATTCCAATTGGAAAAATAACTGTGAAACTGCCTCTCCTTCAATACATTCTGATTGTGAGTACTCTTCAACTTTTGACAATGAATATGAAAAATTCTGGATTCTAGACCTAAATAGGTCACCAACTTCTTCTATTCTTCAAAAAATTGTTTAATCTTTCTGGACCTCAGATTTCTGATCTTTGAAGCGAGGGTAGTAGTTTAAACTGCTTCTGGTTCTACATTCTATTGTCTTATACTTACATTTAATCTTTATTATTAAACAGCATCTTTATCTGCTCTGAGAAGACTAAAAACTCCCCCAAAGAAATAATGATTCCCAACCTAAATTATATAAATTTTGAAGCACCTAAATGAGTGTCAGGCAGCCTGTGGAAGTCCCATACAAGCATGATGATGGTCCTCAGAAACCAATGACTTCAAGATTGAGTTTCTACATAAACTGCCTCAACAGGTCTGCTTCAGTTCAGTTGCTCAGTTGTGTCTGCCTCTTTGTGACCCCATGGACTGCAGGAAGCCAAACTTCCCTGTCCATCACCAACTTGTGGAGCTTACTCAAACTCATGTCCATTGAGTCGGTGATGCCATCCAACCATCTCATCCTCTGTTGTCCCCTTCTCCTCCTGCCTCAATCTTTCCCAGCATCAGGGTCATTTCAAATGAGTCAGTTCTTCACATCAAGTGGCCAAAGTATTAGAGTTTCAGCTTCCACATCAGTCCTTCCAATGAATATTCAGGACTGATCTCCATTAGGATGGACTGTTTGGATCCCCTTGCTGTCCAAGGGACTATCAAGAGTCTTCCCCAACACAATTCAAATGCATCAATTTTCAGTGCTCAGCTTTATCTATGTTACAACTCTCACATTCATACATGACTACTGGATAAACCATAGCTTTGACTAGATGGACCTTTGTTGGCAAAGTAATGTCTCTGCCTTTTAATATGCTGTCTGGATTGGTCACAGCTTTTCTTCCAAGGAGCAAGACTCTTTTAATTTCATGGCTGCAATCACCATCTGCAGTGATTTTGGAGCCCCCAAAATGAAAATATAAACAAATAATGTCTGTCACTGTTTCCATTGTTTCCCCATCTATTTGCCATGAAGTGATGGGACCAGATGCCATGATCTTAGGTTTCTGAATGTTGAGTTCTAAGCCAACTTTTCACTCTCCTCTTTCACTTTCATCAAGAGGCTTTTAGTTCTTCTTCACTTTCTGCCATAAGGGGGGAGTCATCTTCATATCTGACGTGGGTGGTTGATATTTCTCCAGTCAATCCTGATTCCAGCTTGGGCTTCCTCCACCCCAGCATTTCACATGATGTACTCTGCATATAAATTAAATAAGCAGGGTGACAATATATAGCCTTAATGTACTCCTTTCACTATTCGGAACCAGTCTATTGTTCTATGTCCAGTTCTAACTGCTTCTTCTTGAAATGTTGCTTCTGCATACAGATTTCTCAGGAGGCAGATCAAGTGGTCTGGTATTCCCATCTCTTTCAGAATTGTCCAGTTTATTGTGATCCACACAGTCAAAGGCCCTGGCGCAGTCAATAAAACAGAAGTAGATGTTTTTCTGGAACTCTCTTGCTTTTTCAATGGTCCATAAGATGTTTTCAATTTGATCTCTTGTTCCTCTGCCTTTTCTACATCCAGCTTGAACATCAGGAAGTTCACGGTTCACATACTGTTGAAGCCTGGCTTGGAGAATTCTGAACATTACTTTGCTAGTATGTGAGATGAGTGCACTTGCGCAGCAGTTTGAACATTCTTTGGCATAGCCTTTCTTTGGGATTGAAATGAAAACAACCTTTTCCAATCTTGTGGCCACTGCTGAGTTTTCCATATTTGCTAGCATATTGAGTGCAGTATAAGAGCTACCCCCGATCCGAGGACAGGGGCAACAGCTGAGAGGACTACCCCACGACTGAGGTCAGGGGCGGCAGCCAAGAGGAACTACCCCATGTCCAAGGAACCGTGGCTGCGTGGGCGCAGGAGGGCCCAGAGGAGCTACTCAAAGTTCAAGGTCAGGAGGGGCAGCAGTGAGAAGATACTCCTCGCCCAAGATAAGGAGCAGTGGCTGCACTTTGCTGGAGAAGCCATGAAGAGATACAACACATCTAAAGTCAGAGAAACCCAAGTAAGATGGTAGGTGTTGCTAGAGGGCATCAGAGGGCAGACACACTGAAACCATAATCACAGAAAACTAGTCAATCTGATCACACGGACTGCAACCTTGTCTAACTCAATGAAACTAAGCCATGCCCCGTGAGGCCACCCAAGATGGGCAGGTCATGGTGGAGAGGTCTGACAGAATGTGGTCCACTGGAGAAGGGAATGGCAAACCACCTCAGTAGTCTTGCCTTGAGAACCCCATGAACACTATGAAATGGCAAAATGATAGGGTACTGAGAGAGGAATTCCCCAGGGCTGTAGGTACCCAATATGCTACTGGAGATCAGTGGAGAAATAACTCCAGAAAGAATGAAGGGATGGAGCCAAAGCAAAACCAATACCCAGTTGTGGATGTGACTGGTGATACAAGCAAGGTATGATGCTGTAAAGAGCAATATTGCATAGGAACCTGGATTGTTAGGTCCAAGAATCAAGGCAAATTGGAAATGGTCAAACAGGAGATGGCAAGAGTGAATGTTGACATTCTAGAAATCAGCAAACTAAAATGGACTGGAATGAGTGAATTTAACTCAGTTCAGTTCAGTCACTCAGTTGTGTCTGACTCTTTGAGACCCCATGAATCACAGCACACCAGGTCTCCCTGTCCATCAACAGCTCCCGGAGTTCACTCAGACTCACGTCTATCGAGTCAGTGATGCCATCCAGCCATCTCATCCTCTGTCATCCCCTTCTCCTCCTTCCCCCAATCCCTCCCAGCATCAAAGTCTTTTCCAATGAGTCAACTCTGTGCATGAGATGGTCAAAGTACTGGAGTTTCACCTTTAGCATCATTCCTTCCAAAGAAATCCCAGGGCTGATCTCCTTCAGAATGGACTGGTTGGATCTCCTTGCAGTCCAAGGGACTCTCAAGAGTCTTCTCCAACACCACAGCTCAAAAGCATCAATTCTTTGGTGCTCAGCTTTGTTCACAGTCCAACTCTCACATCCATGCATGACCACAGGAAAAACCATAGCCTTGACTAGATGGACCTTAGTTGGCAAAGTAATGTCTCTGCTTTTGAATATGCTATCTAGGTTGGTCATAACTTTCCTTCCAAGGAGTAAGCGCCTTTTAATTTCATGGCTGCAGTCACCATCTGCAGTGATTTTGGAGCCCCCCAAAATAAAGTGTGACACTGTTTCCACTCTTTCCCATCTATTTCCCATGAACTGATGGGACTAGATGCCATGATCTTCATTTTCTGAATGTTGAGCTTTAAGCCAGCTTTTTCACTCTCCACTTTCACTTTCAAGAGGCTTTTGAGTTCATCTTCACTTTCTGCCATAAGGGTGGTGTCATCTGCATATCTGAGATTATTGATGTTTCTCCTGGCCTTCTTGATTCCAGATTGTGCTCCTTCCAGCCCAGTGTTTCTCATGATGTACTCTGCATAGAAGTTAAATAAGCAGGGTGACAATATACAGCCTTGACGTACTCCTTTTCCTATTTGGAACCAGTCTGTTGTTCCATGTCCAGTTCTAACTGTTGCTTCCTGACCTGCATATGGATTTCTCAAGAGGCAGGTCAGGTGGTCTGTATTCCCATCTCTCTCAGAATTTTCCACAGTTTATTGGGATCCACACAGTCAAAGTCTTTGGCATAGTCAATAAAGCAGAAATAGATGTTTTTCTGGAACTCTCTTGCTTTTCCCATGATCCAGCGGATGTTGGCAATTTGATCTCTGGTTCCTGTGCCTTTTCTAAAACCAGTTTGAACACCAGGAAGTCCATGGTTCACATATGGCTGAAGCCTGGCTTGGAGAATTTTGAGCATTATTTTACTAGCATGTGAGATGAGTGCAATTGTGCAGTAGTTTGAGTTCAGGTGACCATTATATCTACTACTGCAGGCAGGAATCCCTTAGAAGAAATGGAGTGGCCATAATGGTCAACGAAAGAGTCCGGAATGCAGTACTTGGATGCAATCTCAAAACCGACAGAATGATCTCTGTTCATTTCCAAGGCGAACCATTCAATGTCACAGTAATCCAAGTCTATGCTCCAACCAGTAATGCTGAAAAAGCTGAAGTTGAACAGTTCTATGAAGATCTACAAGACCTTTTAGCACTAACACCCAAAAATATGTCATTTTCCTTCTAGGGGACTGGAATGCAAACATAGGAAATCAAGAAACACCTGGAGGAATGGGAAATTTGGCCTTGAAATAGGGAATGAAGCAGGACAAAGGCTAATAGAGTTTTGCCAAGAGAACACCCTGGTCATAGCAAACACCCCATTCCAAAAACACAAGAGAAGGCTTTACACATGGACATCACCAGATGGTCAAAACCGAAATCAGATTGATTACATTCTTTGCAGCCAAAGATGGAGAAGCTCTATACAGTCAGCAAAAACAAGACCAGGAGCTGACTGTGGCTCAGATCATGAAGTCCTTATTGACAAATTCAGACTTAAACTGAAGAAAGTAGGGAAAACCCCTAGATCATTCAGGTATGACCTAAATCAAATCCTTTATGATTATACAGTGGAAGTGAGAAATAGATTTAAGGGACTAGATCTGATAGAGTGCCTGATGAACTATAGCCTGAGGTGGAGACAGGGATCAAGACCATCCCCATGGAAAAGAAATGCAAAAAAGCAAAATGGCTGTCTGGTGAGGCCTTACAAATAGCTGTGAAAAGAAGAGAAGAGAAAAGCAAAGGAGAAAAGGAAAGATACAAGCATTTGATGCAGAGTTCCAAAGAATAGTAAGGAGAGATTAGAAAGCGCTGTTCAATGATCAATGCAAAGAAATAGATGAAAACAACAGAATGGGAAAGACTAGAGATCTATTCAAGAAAATTAGAGATACCAAGGGAACATTTCATGCAAAGATGGGCTCGATAAAGGACAGAAATGGTATGAACCTAACAGAAGCAGAAGATATTAAAAAGAGGTGGCAAGAATACACAGAAGAACTGTACAAAAAAGATCTTCAAGACCAAGATAATCACGATGGTGTGATCATTCACCTAGAGCCAGACATCCAGGAACGTGAAGTCAAGTGGGCCTTAGGAAGCATCACTACGAACAAAGCTAGTGGAGGTGATGGAATTCCAGTTGAGCTATTTCAAATCCTGAAAGATGATGCTGTGAAAGTGCTGCACTCAATATGCCAGCAAATTTGGAAAACTCAGCAGTGGCCACAGGACTGGAAAAGGTCAGTTTTCATTCCAATCCCAAAGAAACACAATGCCAAAGAATGCTCAAACAACCGCACAATTGCAGTAATCTCACACACTATTAAAGTAATGCTCAAAATTCTCCAAGCCAGGCTTCACCAATACATGAACCATAAAATTCCAGATGTTCAAGCTGGTTTTAGAAAAGGCAGAGGAACCAGAGATCAAATTGCCAACATCCGCTGGATCATGGGAAAAGCAAGAGAGTTCCAGAAAAACATCTATTTCTGCTTTATTGACTATGCCAAAGACTTTGACTGTGTGGATCCCAATAAACTGTGGAAAATTCTGAGAGAGATGGGAATACAGACCACCTGACCTGCCTCTTGAGAAATCCATATGCAGGTCAGGAAGCAACAGTTAGAAGTGGACATGGAACAACAGACTGGTTCCAAATAGGAAAGGGAGTACGTCAAGGCTGTATATTGTCACCCTGCTTATTTAACTTATATGCAGAGTACATCATGAGAAATGCTAGGCTGGAAGAAGCACAAGTAAGAATCAAGATTGCTGGGAGAAATATCAATAACCTCAGATTAGCAGATGACACCGCCCTTAAGGCAGAAAGTGAAGATGAACTCAAAAGCCTCTTGATGAAAGTGAAAGAGGAGAGTGAAAATGTTGGCTTAAAACTCAACATTCAGAAAACGAAGATCATGGCATCTGGTCCCATCACTTCGTGGGAAATAGATGGGGAAAGAGTGGAAACAGTGTCACACTTTATTTTGGGGGGCTCCAAAAACACCGCAGATGGTGACTGCAGCCATGAAATTAAAAAACGCTTACTCCTTGGAAGGAAAGTTATGACCAACCTAGATAGCATATTCAAAAGCAGGGACATTACTTTGCCAACAAAGATCCATCTATCAAGGCTATGGTTTTTCCAGTAGTCATGTATGGATGTGAGAGTTGGACTGTGAACAAAGCTGAGCACCAAAGAATTGATGCTTTTGAGCTGTGGTGTTGGAGAAGACTCTTGAGAGTCCCTTGGACTGCAAGGAGATCCAACCAGTCCATTCTGAAGGAGATCAACCCTGGGTGTTCTTTGGGAGGACTGATGCTAAAGCTGAAACTCCAGTACTTTGGCCACCTCACATGAAGAGTTGACTCATTGGAAAAGACTCTGATTTTGGGAGGGGTTGAGGGCAGGAGGAGAAGGGGACGACAGAGGATGAGATGGCTGAATGGCATCACTGACTCTATGGATGTGAGTTTGAGTGAGCTCTGGGAGTTGGTGATGGACAAGGAGGCCTGGCGTGCTGCGATTCATGGGGTCACAGAGAGTCAGACACAACTGAGTGACTGAACTGAACTGAACTGAGTGCAGCACTTTCATAGCATCATCTTTTATGATTTGAAATAGGTCGACTGGAATTCCATCACCTCCACTACCTTTATTCCTAGTGATGCTTTCTAAGGTCCACTTGACTTTGCATTCCAGGATGTCTGACTCTAGGTGAGTGATTACACCATCGTGATTATCTGAGTCATAAAATCTTTTTTGTATAGTTCTCCTATGTATTCTTGCCATCATCTTAATATCTTCTGTTTCTGTTAGGTCTTACCATTTCTTCCCTTTATTATGCCCATCTTTGCATGAAAGGCTCCCTTAGTATCTCTAATTTTCTTGAAGAGATCTCTAGTCTTTCCCATTATGTTGTTTTCCTCTATTTCTTGCACTGATCAGTGTGGAAGGCTTTCTTATCTCTCCTTGCTATTCTTTGGAACTGTGCATTCAAATCGGTGTATCTTCCCTTTTCCCTTCGTCTTTAGCTTTTTCTTTTCCCAGCTATTAAGTTCCAATGGTAAAGAATCCATCTGCAATACAGGAGACCTGAGTTTAATCCCTGGGCTGGGTAGACACCCTGGAAAAGAAAATGACAACCCACTCCAGTATTCTTACCTGGAGAATCCCACAGACAAAGGAGCCTGACAGACTATAGTCCATGGGTCACAAAGAGTCGGACACAACTGAGAGACTAACACTTTCATAAGAGAGAGTAAGTCAAAGAAACAGTTTCCAACATGGAGTCAGAATTGGCTATTTCTCTGAACAAAGCCAACCTACAGCCTGAAATAAATCCATCCAATCTGCAGCCAAAAGCCAAGCTGCCTACCTGAATAAAGTCTAGATGAGTGATCTCCAGCTGACCCACAGATTCTTGAGGTGGTAGTTGCCTGCAAATCAAGAAGAGACTCCTTCAGATTAAGCCTACACTTTGATTTTGTACTTCTCATTTCCAGAGCTGTAAGAAATAAATGTCTGCTGTTTAAGCACTCAAAAATAAAAAAAGAAGAAAAGAAAGAAAAAACATAAATTGGTTTGTTATGCAGCATTATTATGGCAATATCTGATCAACAAAGAGTAGTTTTGACACAATATATGGGCCTCCAACATTTGGCCAGCAACTATTCATCTCTGCCCTTAGTACAAATGATAAAAACATAAGTTTCCCAAAGCTCTGGACAGAAGCAATATGTTTTAACTCAGAAAGATCACAGGAACAAAATTAGGGAAAAGTCAAATAAAAATTACTTGAGTGACAATGAAATGCAGTGGGGGCCAGAAGACCAGGAGTACCCAGCCTGGAACTACTACTAAAAATCTTGTAATTTTAGCAACTAAATTTTTTTTTTCCTGAAGACCATTCCTTAGCTTATTCATTTGTAAAATGAGGTTAAGCCTTGTCTTCTATCTCACACTTTTTACACAAATAAATTCTAAATGGGCTATGCTAAATCTAAAATCATAAAATCACACGACTTCTAGATGAAAACATAAGAAAATTTCTTTGTGACTTTTGGTTATACAAACATTTTAAAAATAAGATAAAAGCACAGTCTATTAAAAATTTAATAAATTAAGCTTTACCAAAAAATGTTTGCTCCATAAAAGGTAATATTAAGAGAATGAAAAGACAGGTCACATACCAGGAAAAAATAATTTGCAAATCACATCTCTGACAAAGTTCTTAAATCCAGAATACTCAAAAAATGGTCAAGCTCAACAAGAAAACAAACAATCCAATAAGATAATAGGCAAAAGATCTACACAGGTATTGGAATGGCCCAATATACACTTGAGAAGATGCTCAGCATCATTAATCACTAGAAAAGGCAAATTAAATGCAAATTAAAGCCACAATGAGACATCATACATATTAGAATGACTAAAAAAATCACTTGACAATAACAAGTGATAATGAGGATAAGGAGCAACTGGAACTCTCAGGCACCCCCTTAAGGAATGAAAAATGATACAGTCACTTGGGACAACAGAAACTTATTATAAAGTTAAACATATACTTAGCACTGACTCAGCCAGCCCATTTCATAAAACTTTATCTTCATACAATATCTGTTTACAAATGTTTACAGCTGTTTCATTAAAATCATCAAAAATTAGAAGCTCCCAGATGTTCTTCAACCAGATGTACTTATGGTACACCCATAAAACAAAACAGTATTAAGTAACAAAAAGGAGCAAATTACTGATTTAGTAAATAAATGGGAGAATCTCCAATGTGTTCTGCAAAGTAGAAGAAACCAGTTATCCTGTGGGAACTGGTTTGCATATCTTGTGATTTTGTTTCTGTGACATTCTGGGAAAGGCAAAACTACAGGGACACAGAAAAGATCAGTGGCTGCCAGGGTTTAGAGGATAGCCAAAATGTTAACTATAAAGAGGCAGCAAAGGTAATTTTTGAAATAATGAAACTCTTCTATTCCACAATGATGGTGGTGGATACATGATTATATACAATTGTCAAAATCCATGAAACTGTATATCACAAAGAGATAATTGTGTAGCATATCAATTAACAATTTAAAAAGAATTTAAAAATTAAATAATGTTTAAAGTTATATTAAGTTAGATGACCTTTGATATCACTTTCAAATATACATGTTAATGACATATGCACACTATTTTCTTTAACTTTTCTCTTTTGTAAGCTGATACTTTTGCTATAAGAGAAAAGCATCATTTCAAACGACTATGTCTCCTTTGCACAGCCATAATGAAACATCTTCTGCAATACTTTGGAACACTGCTTCAAGTCTTACACTTTCTCTTTCTAAAAAGCAGGCTACAGAACAATCTGCCAATCCATGTTTAGGACAGTGTTTGCATTGAGCACACGTGAATTTCAGTTAAAGAATGGCCCTGAATTGAGCATGTGACAAAGAACTTGTGTAGCTAGTGGCAGTCTGTCTTAAGAGTTCAAGTGTCTTCTCAAGGGCTGCCTCTTTTAGTTTAAGGTAAACTGGTCACCCTGCTTATTTAACTTTTATGCAGAGTACGTCATGAGAAGTGCTGGGCTGGAAGAAGCACAAGCGGGAATCAAGATTGCCGGGAGAAATATCAATAACCTCATTTATGCAGATGACACCATCCTTATGGCAGAAAGTGAAGAGGAATTAAAAGCCTCTTGATGAAAGTGAAAGAGGAGAGTGAAAAAGTTGGCTTAAAGATCAACATTCAGAAAACGAAGATCATGGCATCCGGTCCCATCACTTCATGGGAAATAGATGGGGAAACAGTAGAAACAGTGTCAGACTTTATTTGTTTGGGCTCCAAAATCACTGCAGATGGTGACTGCAGCCATGAAATTAAAAGGCGCTTACTCCTTGGAAGGAAAGTTATGACCAACCTAGATAGCATATTCAAAAGCAGAGACATTACTTTGCCAACTAAGGTCCGTCTATGGCTATGGTTTTTCCAGTAGTCATGTATGGGTGTGAGAGTTGGACTGTGAAGAAGGCTGAGCACCAAAGAATTGATGCCTTTTAACTGTGATGTTGGAGAAGACTCTTGAGAGTCCCTTGGACTGCAAGGAGATCCAACCAGTCCACTCTGAAGGAGATCAACCCTGGGTGTTCTTTGGAAGGACTGATGCTAAAGCTGAAACTCCAGTACTTTGGCCACCTCATGCGAAGAGTTGACTCATTGGAAAAGACTCTGATGCTGGGAGGGATTGAGGGCAGGAGGAGAAGGGGACGACAGAGGATGAGATGGCTGGATAGCATCGACTCGATAGACGTGAGTCTGAGTGAACTCCGGGAGTTGGTGATGGACAGGGAGGCCTGGCGTGCTGCGATTCATGGGGTCTCAAAGAGTTGGACACGACTGAGCGACTGAACTGAACTGAACTGAAACTGGTAAAGCCTATTTCTTGCACAGAGCATGGGCCTTTAGATGAGACATTAAGACCTAAAGCAAAGGCTTTGTTTTTGCCTCCTGATCTACACTCCTCGGGCAGCCAGCTTCAAAAATGGCCCTGATGAGTCCTGACTCCTGGTATTCTTAGACGAGTTCACTGAGGTTAAAGAGTTTGGCAAGGCCAAAAACCAGAACCTCTTGTTTAAGTATGAGCGTGTGGGTATATATTATTGTATTAGTTGTGTATTGTTGCATAATAAATTTCCCCCATGAAAAATTATTATCTTGCTATTTTTGTGAGTCAGTAATCTGGAAACCACTTAAATGGGTGATACTGGTGACATTAGAACTGCAACTTCTTGAGAAAGCTTAAGCCATGTCTTCAGTTCAAAGTCTGAAAAGGAAAACAAGTTCCTGATCTGTCTTTTAGAATTGGTGATGGTAGGAATCAAGGGTCACTTGATAAACCAGTTAAGGCAGAATAGTGAATTCAGTCTTGCTACTGGCTTAACTGCAAAACACAGTCCAGCTTTAGAAATAAAGTCTCAGGGCATCTTGCAATATGAATGTTTCCAGAGAACTGATCTTTATCATATTTCTACACAGGAATCAGGTTTTAACATAGTTTAAGAGGTTCCTCCAAAGAAATTAGAAATGAATCAGCACTTGTGACACAAAAAGCATTCAAGACTCTGCCTCCAAGATTTTGAGACTCTACTCAACTTCCTACCTCAGGATAAAACCAGCTGGATGAATATTTGATCAGGGGCCTCCACATGTAGAACATGCAGAACCAGGAACACATGTAGATTCCCTGCAGTCATTAGCCTCTTGATTTCCCAGAACATTTGGTTGAACTAGAGACCCATAAATGGTAAAGGGTGAGTCTGGGCTTCTAACCAATTTTCTGCTTCTCTGTCCACTGTTTTCCATCTGACTCTTTAAGCACTTACTTGCCTGTTGATATCGGAAATATCCACCAGGACACTACCAGCCTGCGCTTGAGGCGCCTGTCTCCTTGAGGTGCGTGTCCCCTCATTTGGAGACAATAAGAGTGTATTCTTATGATCCAGATCAAGGCAACCACATTGAAAGAGACCTCTAGCCTGAAAATCATTGAGCTTCAGCTCCATTCCAGCCTTTTCCTTTAGCCAAGGACAAGTTACTTGACTTCTCTGGGCTTCAACACAGTCACTGGGCTTCAACATAGTCATTCTGGAGACTTTGAACTAAATCATGCTTTTTACATTTATGGACTTGGGGAGGTAGTAGTGATGGGAGAGAAACTGCAAACACCTGGAAGTGTAGTAGAACTTTAACTTGCTCTTTTTTGCTGAGACACTTTCATCAGATTTGTTTTTAATTGGAGGCAAATAGCTTTACAATGTGTTGGTTTCTGCCATACAACAACACTCATCAGTCATAATTATACATGGTTTGTGACTTAAAATTGAAAACCACTGGACTAAATACTTTTATTCTATAAACATAAATTTAACATGCTCAAGGCATTGAGTCAAGCAAGGTGGAAAATACAAAATGAGTGGGACAAGTAACCAAATCATCAAAATCAAATGTACGACACAACAGTGCCACAGAGAAGAAAGACTGTCATTAAGTATTTAAAGAAGTGAGAGATTGCAGCTGTCTGGAGGCAGGAAAGTGGGACTTAGAGAAAATAATTCAGGTTTGTGCATGTTAAGGGAGCAAAGCATTTCAAGTTGAGGGCATAACGAAAGCTAAACACAGCAGCCAAGGGGAAAAAAAAAATCTGTGGTATGTGAGGCAGCAGCAGGCAATCAGATACACTTGGCTAGATCAGTTCCAAAATCATAGGATGAGAGGAATAAAGCAGAAAGCCAAACAATGACAGAATCTAAAAAATAAAATGATACTTGCACATGAAAATGAGATCCTGTCTAAAACTTATACTAAATCTACTGCAGTACTTGGCTTTCCCAGTGGTTTCTGATTTTGTGGGAATACGGGCTTAGCTTCCACTTCCTTGGTGGCTCAGACGGTAAAGCGTCTGCCTACAATGCAGGAGACCCGGGTTCGATCCCTGGGTTGGAAGATCTCCTGGAGAAGGAAATGGCAACCCACTCCAGTACTCTTGCCTGGAAAATTCCATGGACGGAGGAGCCTGGTAGGCTACAGTCCATGGGGTCACAAAGAGTCTGACACGACTGAGCGACTTCAATGTCAATGTCAATGGAGAACATCTCATACCTAAACATATCACACCTTAATATGTATTCTCCTTTGTACAAAAATGCAAATCATGATACTAACTAGATCATGGAAGGATACTTGTTTGCAATATGAGAGCTGAAAAAAGAAGGCAGAGCATTATTTTGTTTAACTCCAATTGGAAATGTGTACAGTTTGGAATTTGTGTCCCTTTGCATATGGTGGTGAATGACTGAAACGTTGCCCCATGTATTGGTTTGGGATTACAGATCAATTCAATGACTAGGTGCATTTACAAATGTGAAACACATGAATAATGAGGACTGACTGTGATTATGTATGTGTGTATGTGTATATATATATTTTACATACATACCTTTCTTTCAATTTAACAGAGTTACTAAATAAAAATAGTTGTGTATTACAAATGATTGTTATTTGATTTTCTTCTAAATACCTTCATTACCATTCTGACACTGTCATGTTATCCACCAACCTCCTAGCCACAGAAATATTTTGTAAGCAGACAGAAACAGGTCCATCTCTCAGGGACAGACTCTTTGTTAACCAGCTCAAGATAGATGGGTAAATTCGATATATTCCTTTATGAACAAACTACTGAGGAGAAAAGGCATTATAATCCTCTAGCCAACACATTATTTTCCTATTAGCCGTTTTAAATGGGAGACCAAGGAATACTGCGAAAGTGGTTTGGTAAGGATGGAACTAGAGAATGCTAGTTATTTGACTGTTTACATGTATCAAGCCAAAGAAGCCAGGCCTTAAGTGTGATGAAAAATTAATTACTGAAAACTCTTGAGAGTCCCTTGAACAGTAAGGAGATCCAACCAGTTCATCCTAAAGGAAATCAGTCCTGAATATTCATTGGAAGGACTGATGCTGAAGCTGAAACTCCAATACTTTGGCCACCTGATGGGAAGAACTAACTCATTGGAAAAGACCCTGATGCTGAGAAAGACTGAAAGAGGGAGGAGAAGGGGACTACAGAGGATGAGATGGCTGGATGGCATCACTGACTCAATGGACATGACTTTGAGAAGACTCCAGGAGCTGCTGATGGATAGGGAAGCCTGGCATGCTGCAGTCCATGGGGTTGCAAAGAGTCGGACATGACTGAGCAACTGAACTGAACTGAATTGAAATTAATGTCAAGGAAGATGCTTTGGGTAAAGTTACCCAAGTACCTGCTTGGCTATGGTAGCCTGGATTTTTTAATTAGCATAGAGTGAATAGTATTTTTCCAGTACTGTCTTAAGGCTTGTTTTCAAGTGGCACCCACATCTCCAGTTTTATAAAGTGAACTTTTTCCTAGAGAACATCCACAGAGAAAAATAAAATCATTTTTCTGCTTTACTCAAGGGAGAAAATATTGCAACCCACATGGAGAAAAGTATAACTAAGTTCAGGCAGAGATGAATAGACAGAATTGGAGGCAAGATACTGGATTTAAGTACTGATTATTATCCATTCGCTCAAGACTTCTACTTGGAGAGAGGTACCACTCAGAGTAAGTCTCCATTACTCGTCCCTCTCACCTAGATCCACGAGTCTTATCTTGAAAGCACGCCTCAGTATATGCACATTTCTCTCTACCCCTTACTCTCGGTACTCCAGCCACACTGAATTCCTTTATTACTTGGATGATACAAGCCCTCTCCTTCTCATCATTCCCTCTACTTGGAAAGAGTATCTTTTAACTCCTCAAAGGATGACTGATCAGCCTTCATCAGGCCCCAGCTTAAATTTCTCCTCCTCAGTGAGACATCTCTTGTTTATGTCCACCCAATCTTAGATGGCCTTTGCTAGGTCCTCTCTCTTCACTTTCTTCCTATACTGATACAGCCTATAGTGGTCTTGCTTATTTCCTTGTTCGCACGTTTGTGATCTAGCTCCACCCTCTGGCATACAAGCATCGTGAAGATTAGATACATATTCCCTCATTCTCCACTGTCATTCCCAACATATAAAAGTGTTTGCTTCAAATTAAATACTTGATGTTTGTTAAATATATCAATATAAATCTACCTGAAGCCGCTTATTTTCCTTAATAATCATATAAAATAAATGAATGAAATCCTAGTTTTATAATTACAAGATTTCAAACTGCTGGATATTTTCTGTGGCTTTACAAATTAAGGCCAGGCAAGTTCAGCACATAATCCTAATCATGACAATAAGTTTGCGAAGTAGATTGCTAAAAGCCGACTCCTCAAAGTTATTTTTCTTGCTGACAAATTTTCAACAGATGTAACACCCAAAAAAAAGATGTCCTTTTCATTATAGGGAACTGGAATACAAAAGTAGGAAGTCAAGAAACACCTGGAGTAACAGGCACATTTGGCCTTGGAATGCAGAATGAAGCAGGGCAAAGACTAAGAGTTTTGCCAAGAAAATGCACTGGTCATAGCAAACACCCTCTTCCAACAACACAAGAGAAGACTCTACACATGGACATCACCAGATGGTCAACACCGAAATCAGATTGATTATATTCTTTGCAGCCAAAAATGGAGAAGCTCTATACAGTCAACAAAAAACAAGACCAGGAGCTGACTGTGGCTCAGATCATGAACTCCTTCTTGCCAAATTCAGACTTAAATTGAAGAAAGGAGGGAAAACTGCTAGACCATTCAGGTATGACCTAAATAAAATCCCTTATGATTACACAGTGGAAGTGAGAAATAGATTTAAGTGCCTAGATCTGATAGAGTGCCTGATGAACTATGGAATGAGGTTCGTGACATTGTACAGGAGACAGGGATCAAGACCATCCCCATGGAAAAGAAATGCAAAAAAGCAAAATGGCTATCTGGGGAGGCCTTACAAATAGCTGTGAAAAGAGAAGAGAAAAGCAAAGGAGAAAAGGAAAGTTATAAGCATCTGAATGCAGAGTTTCAAAAGAATATCAAGAAGAGATAAGAAAGCCTTCTTCAGCGACCAATGCAAAGAAATAGAGGAAAAGAACAGAATGGGAAAGACTAGAGATCTCCTCAAGAAAATTAGAGATACCAAGGGAACATTTCATGCAAAGATGGGCTCGATCAAGGACAGAAATGGTATGGACCTCACAGAAGCAGAAGATATTAAGAAGAGGTGGCAAGAATACACAGGAGAACTGTACAAAAAAGATCTTCATGACCCAGATAATCATGATGGTGTGATCACTCACCTAGAGCCAGACATCCAGGAATGTGAAGTCAAGTAGGCCTTAGAAAGCATCACTATGAACAAAGCTAGTGGAGGTGATGGAATTCCAGTTGAGCTATTCCAAATCCTGAAAGATGACGCTGTGAAAGTGCTGCACTCAATATGCCAGCAAATTTGGAAAACTCAGCAGTGGCCACAAGACTGGAAAAGGTCAGTTTTCATTCCAATCTCAAAGAAAGGCAATGCCAAAGAATGCTCAAACGACCACACAATTGCACTCATCTCCCATGCTAGTAAACTAATGGTCAAAATTCTCCAAGCCAGGCTTCAGCAATACGTGAACTGTGAACTTCCTGATGTTCAAGCTGGTTTTAGAAAAGGCAGAGGAACCAGAGATCAAATTGCCAACATCTGCTGGATCATTGAAAAAGGAAGAGAGTTCCATAAAAACATCTACTTCTGCTTTATTGACTATGCCAAAGCCTTTGACTATATGGATCACAATAAACTGTGGAAAATTCTGAGAGAGATGGGAATACCAGACCACCTGACCTGCCTCTTGAGAAATCTGTATGCAGGTCAGGAAGCAACCTTTAGAAGTGGACATGGAACAACAGACTGTTCCAAATAGGAAAAGGAATACATGAATAATTGGGGGCAGGAGGAGAAGGGGACAACAGAGGATGAGATGGCTAGATGGCATCACTGACTAGATGGACGAGAGTCTGAGTGAACTCCGGGAGCTGGTGATTGACAGGGAGGCCTGGCATGCTGCGATTCCCATGGGGTCGCAAAGAGTCGGACACGACTGTGGGACTGAACTGAACTGAAGATCTTATTTGATTTGTAAACCTAGGTACAATAAAAATAAGTTTAAAATAACTTGATAGAATGAACTTTTCGTAAGTAAACTAAATCTTAGAAAAAGACTATGTTTCAGTGGAAGTTGAGTTTTAGTGCTAATAGTTTTTGAGGTTTTTTATCTACTGAGGTCTTGTACTTACTGCCTACTTCCTGCAATGCTCCTTATTGCTGTTACATTATTATAAAGTTAAATTAATAAAAGGACATTCTAAGTTTGCTTCTGTGGCTTATCTATTTTTGGATGAAGATCAGATACCCCATGAACCACAATTAGGTTATCATTCATACTGAAAATGACATCATTTAAAAGACCCTAACTGAAAGAAATTGATTCTTGTTTTGTTTTGTTTTAATATAAATTTATTCATTTTAATTGGAGGCCAATTACTTTACAATATTGTAGTGGTTTGCCATACATTAACATGGATCCACCACAGTGTACATGTGTTCCCCATCCTGAACCCCCCTGCCACCTCCCTCCCCATCCCATCCCTCTGGGTCATTCCAGTGCACCAGCCCCAAGCACCCTGTCTCATGCATCGAACCTGGACTGGCGATCCATTTCACATATGATAATATGGAAATTGATTCTTGAATTCACATTTCACACTTAACAAGGGCCTCTGCACTGAACAAGTCAATTTAAAAAACTTTTTTCTGACCCCAAGCAACAACCACACCAGGATAAGAAGACAGCAGTTGTAGACAACTGATCCTGGAATTCGGACCAAGACTGTAAGAATCATTCTACTAAATCAATGGAATTATTTAACAAAAGCTTACCTCCCTATCAGAATAGAAAGCTTTGGTTTACTCCTAGCCATACTGTTGCTCACAATGTTCGGGATGAGAAAAAAATTGTCCAGCAAAGTCGTTACAGAGTACAACTACTCAGGCATCACTGCTAGCCTTAAGTCTACTGATAAAAGCACAAGTACAAGGTATGTGTGACGGTTCAGTATGTCTGATAAATTGCATAGCTTATGAGATGTTTCCCCGTCAGCATACCTCATAGAGCTTAGTCACTATGTCTGATTAGTTTTCCCCCAAAGTGGGTAACTAAGGACGCACAAACACACACCCCAAGGGACATGAACCCTTGGTGACCACACTGACATTAAAGGGCATCATCAGTGCTTTCTTTTGAAAGACTGGCAAATAAAACAGGAACTGATAGAAGAAATTTTCTCATTTTGAGGTATGAGGAAATCATTCTGGATTATACACCATCTGACTTAAACTTAATGATAACCAAAATGACCTGTTCTGTGGCCTATCAAAAGAGCATTGCACATACGCTTTAACCCTTAAGAAAAAGAATGCATTTAAAAAGTCAAAACAGAGTAACCGATTCAGGCATCCAATATAGAGCTAGGTGGCCATTGTGGACGCAGCTTCAGATACATTTTTGTATTACTAAGAACTTGAGTTTTCTGAACTGTATCAGACTCAAGCACACACTCAGCCATTAAAAAAAAAAAAAGCTTCTAGCGGTTGTCAAATCTCACCTTATGGTCCTAAGGTCTCCTAACAATCAAATTTTTTCTAACTTTAGGAGTAATAACAAATGAGATAGTTCAAGCCATACCCTCCCCACAGAAGGCACTATATTCTTTTGGCCAGAATAGTACTAGACAATAAAATTGCTTTTTACTAAATTTCAGCAGAAAAAGGAGACATATATGCTGTGACCAATCACCCCATTATGTATATATTAATACCACATTAGAAGTTAAAGTCTACTTAGACAGAACTAGGCCGCTGGTTACCCGACCACAACTCTCCCCAGAAGTGCCAGACACACACTTGTCTTCAGGACTTTCTCCTGAATTCCCCAGAGAATAAGATCTATTGTCCAAGATTTATTAAAGCACAGGTTATCATTGTTCTTCCTACTTCTAATTGGGCACCTGACTATAGAATGTCCTGTTAGCTGTTGCACCAAAATAGTGTACCAAGGGACTGAGACTTTAATCATGTGAAACTCAAATCCCAAACCTGGAACTCAGGAATATTTGTGACATGATGTACAGAATTCCCATGAAGCAAACTGAGACAGAACTATGCCCTGTTTCAGCAGGAAGGAGCCAGTGTGGCCATTACCTCTTTCCCCCAGGGATCTGAGGAAAATCAACACATGATTGGGAAATGAAGCTGAGTACCCCTAAAACTGAGTTCCCCTGCTGAGTTTATGATTAACTCCTCTATCCAAGACTTTATTCCCTTTCTTGTCACCTCTGATCTCAATCCTATGCTAACTGAACACTACTCAACCGGAGTCAGATGACTAAAATCACTGTTGTCAATAACATCATTAAAGGAAAAATTCATGTGGTTTCTCCAGGGCAAGAACACACAGACCCCCATGGACCACCATAAATCATAGACCTCCTGACTCCTGAAACTACACTTAAGAAACGTCACGTGATAGCGATTAATCCCTGACTCTTTGTTCATCCCCTTTCGACAGTCATTAACTCAGAGACCAGGCTTGTCTCCCTTGCTTGGTAACCTGCAATAAACCCTTACTTTGCTGTCAAGAGTTTGGCTCTCCATGCCAGGGGCACACAACATCTTTCACTTGGTTATTTGTAATCATAAGTTAGAATATTCAATGTTCCATGTCAAAAAGCCTCAAAGGAGATTTTTATAGGTATCCATAAATCCTCTCAAGTTCATGATAATTTCGGTTGAACCACATGACATAGGACTTCCGAAGGTAAAATCAGTCAAATATGGCAATTTCATATCATACACTTTAATAGGATTTGAGAGGTGGATGGGATCTTAAAAGCTACATGGTGCAACGAAACTCCTACTGAAAGCTAAAGCTTATCGGAGAAAAACATTTTGCAAGAGTCACTAGTCAGTTTGTGGCTAGACTTTGCTCTGAGAACCAGACCTTCTGATGTTTGTCTCACTGCATTCTGCTCATGAGTCGTGACTTGAATTCCTGACAACTTTTTAAAAGTAAAATATTTTTTAAAACAAATGTTGTATTTTGGACAAGCTAGGCTACTGATTTATTCAATATGTTTAGCTTGGAGATGGTTGGATGACAGCTCACCTATTTATGCTTCAGTTCTCAATTAATAGGATATTATTTCACGATAAAGTGAGATTGTCATGTTGCTCCAGCTGGGGCTCACAGGCCCCTTGGGAAATTTATTTTGGAACAGCTAATCTTTGCAGTAGACTCATCATTCTTTAACTAAGATTCACTGTGCCCAGGCACATAAGAAGTAGTTTCTGCTAATTGGCTAATGATACATACACACACGTGACTCACTTCAAAGTCATTCATAATACTTTTTTCAGTAGTGATGTCTGCAGAGTATTCAGTTCCTTGAGGCATTTAAACAATGGCACCTCAAACTGATACTTTTTCAGTAATTTCTTTTATAAAGTTCTTTCAACGGGTTGGAAATCACTACATAATTCACAAAGACAGTCCCTTTTGCCAGTGTTAATGAGACTCTGGTTGTGCCTATGAACTAAACTTATATTAGACTCTGGGCTTGAGTCACACCACAGATCATCAGACACCCACAGCAGTATTCTCTGCATCAGCCCTGTGTTCTTGTGGCTTCACACAAGAATGGAAGACTGCAATTGCTACAAAGAAAATAAAACACTCAGTAACCTCCCATGCTATTTAACTACATGTTTATAACAGATATTAGAAAGAAAATCTCCCGGCTTATGTCTATTACTATACCTGCTGACCTACAGCTCTCTAATGCTCAGTGTTTTCACTATCTAATGTTTAATACCTACCATTCTTTATGATACTTGACTTCATGTAAAACCCTTGTTAGGAACAGTTTGAGATGGCAGAAAATATGTCTAGGGTAACAATAAACAAGCACTCCCAATAGATAGCCTTGGACCATCAATACTGCAGCAAGTCATAACATTCACAGCAAAAATAGTTTATAATAATTATAAAGTCCAGAAGAAACTTTCCCCCAAATCTGGAGGCAGACATTAAATTTGCTCCATGTCCAACAGTAATGTTATTGTTAGTAGTTCTAAGGTATGTTAGTAGTTCTAAGGCATGTGTGTGGCTAATAATTAAAAGTGAATTTAAGGAAATGGATTACACATCACCTTTCAAAGCTACTGTCTCTACCAAGCAACCAAGATATCTATGCTATTGGTGCTGTGGTTCAGTCACTAAGTTGTATCCAATTCTTTGTAACCCCATGGACTATAGCATACCAGGCTTCCCTGTCCTCCACTATCTCCCAGAGTTTTCTCAAACTCATGTTCATTGAACTGGTGATGCCATCCAATCATCTCATCCTCTGTTGCCCACTTCTCCTCCTGCCCTCAGTCAGATACCTTTACCCAGTAAAATTGATTTTCAAAACAGAAATATCTATTTCTCTCTGTTCCTTTTTTTTCTCTCATTTCTTCGTGATCTATATCTCATATGTTTTATTTGCACTTGATGGATTGGCAGAACCTGAAGTATAAGTTGATTGACACTGCAATTCCATTCAGTCTTCCTACTTTGTAAATTCAGGGACTCAGATGAAAGAATGGTGATGGAGATAGAGCAAAACTGCCATAATCTGCTCATTAATGTGTCTGTATTGAATCTCTTCCCTGTTTCACTTCCTCAGATACTTACAAGTGCTTCTTAGGACTACCCCGCAAATAAACTATGTATATTCAAATCCTTTTGTCAGGCTCCACGTCAGGATAAATCCAAATGAAGACACGTTATATATTAGATACGACATTTTGTCAATTATATGTGTTGTAAATATTTCCTGCAATTCTCTATCTTGATTTTTCAATTTAATATCTCCTGATTTACAGCTGTTTCTAATGTAGGCAAGTGTATCAGTCTTATCCATTAAGGACAGTGCTTTGTATTTTACTTAAGTATTTTCCAACACAAATTTATGAAAATAGTATCTTATATTCTAGAATTTTGGTTTACTCTTCACATTGAGATTTAAATTTATCCATCTGTAATTTATTTTTGTATATGGTACAGGGCTTTACAGGTGGCACAGTGGTAGAGAATCTGCCTGCCAATGCAAGAGATGCAAGAATCTTAAGTCTGATCCCTGAGTCAGGAAGATTCTCTGGTGGAGGACATGGCAACCCACTCCAGTATTGTTGCCTGGAAAATTCCATGGACAGAGGAGTCTGGCGGGCTACAGTCTACGGGGTCACAAAAGAGTCAGACATGACTGAGCATACACACACACATGCACATGGTATGAGGTAAGAAACAGACTGATCTGCATTTTTTCCCTTATGCATATCCAATTTTCTCAGTATCACTTGTTAAGACTGATCCTTTATGCCTTTGCCATAAATCAAATGTCCTTGTACACTGGTCTGTTTCTAAGCTGTCTATTCTACTCCACTGGCTTACTCGTCTATATTTGCAAGACTATTGTTTCCCCTTACTCCTTCGATGCAGCAATATTCGGAATCTCACCCTAATGTAAATGAACTCACCAGGGTTTACGCCCACTTGCAAACCTATACCCCAGTTTATCTCTTATTAACCTCACTGTCACAAATGCTATTGAGGCTTATTATGTCTGCCCATCACAAAATCAGGAATCATCCATAGGAGAAAAATATCCTAATGTGCAAAGCCTTTATTCTTCCTGGCCTAGTGGTTCTCATATCTTGTTAACACTTCAGTTACTTTAAACGAACTTTTAAAGATATTTTAACCAGATTTTCCCACTGTCCTCAATAGACAGACTGTTCCAAATTACCTAGTATGCCATTAGCAGAATCAGAAATAGTTTTTATATTTGGACTTATGTTTAAATGTTTATTTCACATTCTCTCCCCTTTACACAGGGGAGCATTTTCCTTGAAACATTTTATGTGATATTTTTAATGTCTCAATATATTTTACAAAAATCAGTACTTCTACTTTTCTTTCTATATCCCCTACTCCCCTTCTACCTTGCATCAAACATATGTTTTTATCAATGTGCTTTTTTACATCCTTGATGATTGATGTTGTACACAACCACTGTAGATTTTTGATAAGTGGTACTTGATGTATCAAAAATTAAAA
The DNA here is from genome assembly GCF_016772045.2 of Ovis aries. Taxonomy (NCBI): domain Eukaryota; kingdom Metazoa; phylum Chordata; class Mammalia; order Artiodactyla; family Bovidae; genus Ovis; species Ovis aries. The sequence goes on along the minus strand of NC_056069.1, from coordinate 34,328,025 downwards.
TATTCTGTTCTTAATGGATATTTTTAACCCAATACGTGGATTACATCATTACATTTATAAATCTGGCAATTTTAACAATTTTTAAAGAAGGCTGTTGCCATTTCTGGCTTGAAACTCAGCATTCAAAAAATTAAGATCATGGCATTTGGTCCCATCACTTCATGGCAAATAGGTTGGAAACAATGGAAACAGTGACAGATTTTATTTTCTTGGGCTCCAAAATCACTGCAGATGGTGACTGCAGCCATAAAACTAAAAGGCGCTTGCTCCTTGGAAGAAAAGTATTACCCACCTAGACAGCATATTAAAAAGCAGAGGTGTTATTTTGCCAACACAGGTCCATCTAGTCAATATGTGGTTTTTCCAGAAGTCATGTATGGATGTGAGAGTTGGACCATAAAGAAAGCTGAGTGCCAAAGAATTGATGCTTTTGAACTGTCGTGTTGAAGAAGACTCTTGAGAGTCCCTTGGACTGCAAGGAGATTCAAACAGTCAATCCTAAAGGAAATCAGTCCCAAATATTCATTGGAAGGACTGATGCTGAAACTGAAGCTCTAATACTTTGACCACCTGATGCGAAGAACTGGCTCATTGGAAAAGACCCTGATGCTGGGAAACATTGAAGGCAGGAGGAGAAGGGGAAGACAGAGGATGAGATGGTTGGAGGGCATCACCGATTCGATGGACTTGAATTTGATCAGGCTCCGGGAGTTGGTGATAAAACAGGGAAGCTTGGTGTGCTGCAGTCCCTGGGGTCACAAAGAGGCAGACACGACTGAGTGACTGAACTGAACTACTGCCATTTGACAAATTAAATTCCCCTTAACAGTTTTAAATTAACTTAATATATTCAATTTTATTTTCAAGGACTATCAATGAAAAGTCATCAAACAATACCTTTCCAATTTAATTCTCTTAAAATATAAGTATGAACTGGAATAACTAATGAACAGAATATTTTCAAACTTGCTTAAAAATATCAATAAAATGACTCAATTTATTTCATTATCTCCATCTTTAATGTTAAACCTTCCCAGGACTGGGACTTCCCTGATAGTCCAGTGATAAATAATCCGCATTCCACTGTAGGGGACATGGGTTCAATTTCTATTCAGGGAGCTAAGATTTCACATGCCAAAGGACAACTGAGCCCACAGCACCACAACAAAGAGCCTGCTCTGCAATGAAGACCGAGTGCAGTCAAAATAAACTCTAAAAAAATAAAAAACTTCCCAGGACTAAATTAATTCAGTTTAGTTCAGTTCAGTCACTCAGTCGTGTCCGACTCTTTGAGACCCCATGAATCTCAGCACACCAGGCCTCCCTGTCCATCACCAACTCCCGGAGTTCACCCAGACCCACCTCCATCAAGTCCGTGATGCCATCCAGCCATCTTATCCTCTGTCGTCCCCTTCTCCTCCTGCCCCCAACCCCTCCCACCATCAGAGTCTTTTCCAATGAGTCAACTCTTCGCATGAGGTGGCCAAAGTATTGGAGTTTCAGCTTTAGCATCATTCCTTCCAAAGAAATCCCAGGGTTGATCTCCTTTAGAATGGACTGGTTGGATCTCCTTGCAGTCCAAGGGACACTCAAGAGTCTTCTCCAACACCACAGTTTAAACGCATCAATTCTTCAGTGCTCAGCCTTCTTCACAGTCTAACTCTCACATCCATACATGACCACAGGAAAAACCATAGCCTTGATAGATGGATCTTTGTTGGCAAAGTAATGTCTCTGCTTTTGAATATACTATCTAGGTTAGTCATAACTTTTCTTCCAAGGAGTAAGCGTCTTTTAATTTCACGGCTGCAGTCACCATCTGCAGTGATTTTGGAGCCCAAAAATATAAAATCTGACACTGTTTCTACTGTTTCCCCATCTATTTCCCATGAAGTGATGGGACCAGATGCCATGATCTTCGTTTTCTGAATGTTGAGCTTTAAGCCAACTTTTTCACTCTCCTCTTTCACTTCCATCAAGAGGCTTTTTAGCTCTTCTTCACTTTCTGTCATAAGGATTAGCCACTTAAAAAAGTGATCTTGAGCAATTTTGCCTGAAATTCTTACATTAATGTAGAGAAAATTTCTTACTTGACTAAATGTTTTTCACAAAAAGAGATTTGGGGGCCTTAAATATAGAGCACACATGCTGGTTGATTTTTCTCAAGATTATGAGGAATAAACAAGCCTAACTCTATAGATACTACATCAACAGAGATTCTTAGGCCATGGCCTCCAGATAGGATTGTCTTCAGCCCAATTACCATAGGTTCAATTTACAACTTAATTAATTCAGATCTTATTTCAGTCTCTAATCTTCCTCTCAGGTATTCCTCAATGGATTCAGTTAATCTACTTTTTTCTAATATTATACTGAATTATCTTTAAATTATATCCACACAGTAAGGCTACTGTGTGTATAGTCAAATGACATCCAATTTAATTCTCCAAGTCTTTCATGAAATTATTGGACTACCCATTTGTTTGACTAAGTTACAGAAAGGACACAGTATGTTTCTACTCTTATATTGCCTATGGATAATGTCTACATTCTACTCTGTCACCATATTTAAATCATCCATATTTGTTTCATAGGACTTTAAACATTGAAAATCAATGGTATTCCCATTATCATGACTGTGTAAATATTTACTACAGAACCCAGCAAAAGTTATCCTTTAGGATAAACTTTTATCCTCTTTGTGTTAAATGTCACAATCTTTGTGCCATGTAAAGATATTCCTAACATACTAGGAAGCCAGGGCTCTTTCCTTAAACTGCATTAGATCTATAAAACCATATGATCATTTTCTTGAAATCTGAACCATTTATTTCTCATGGAGCTTTTGATTTTCACCTAGAAACTAATTAGCTTTTTCTCCCCTTTGTGATATATGAAGCAGAATGCTGTCCAGCTCTTTAGTTCATTTTTCCGTTGCTGGGATCCATTTCGTTCCTCTTGTTGAGGACATTCTTCTTGGAGTTAATCGACTTCCTGTTCTAATTTAGAAGAATTCCTTTCTTTTTTATTAGTTTTATTTTGAGAAAAATGCATAAAAGTATAAATCATAATATTAACAAAAATAAATACTGTACACTCAGAATTAATAATTGCCTGTCACATTTGCCTTATCATTATCTTAATAAGTAGATTAAAGCATTCTAGATAAAGATAAAACTCATTTATTTTCATTTCCTTGTCTCCTTCTTCTATCTATCCTCACATACCTACAACCACTATCATGAATTCAGTGTCTGTATTTTTCCAGGGTTCAAAAATCCCATGGACGGAGGAGCCTGGTGGGCTGCAGTCCATGGGGTCGCAAAGAGTCAGACACGACCAAAGCGACTTAACAGCAGCAGCAGCATATTTCTCACACATAGGCATAAGCGTTAACAATATAGAATACTGTCTGAAAGTTACGTGTATCTATATATAATGAAGGGTTAAATGTTTCAGTTTTGAATTTTGTGTTTTCCACAATCTGTTGCAGACCATGTCTGATGCCATAGTCAGGTGGCTGATATGCAGCTTAAGCCACAAACAATTCATTAGTGAGTTCAACCACACTACACTAAACGAATCTCTAACTTTGAGGTTCAATGAGGCAAATCCACTGAATGCATCCTTAGATGTTATGGCAATATTGAACAGCTATAAATTTTGTTTTGTTTCGTTTTGGGTAAGGATTTTTTTAATACATTTCTTTATTTTAATTGGAGGTTAATTACTTTACAATATTGTATTGGTTTTGCCATACATCAACATGAACCTGCCACGGGTATACACATGTTCCCCATCCTGAACCCCCCTCCCACCTTCCTCCTTGCACCATCCCTCTGGGTCATCCCAGTGCAACAGCCCCAAACATGAACAGTCATAAAGTTTTTAAAGCATTTCTGATTTTTTTGTAATGAGCCATAAGGAACAGTTCACAAATCCACATTGATTCTCAGAACACACTTTGAGTAGCAGTGTCTAGAGGATTCTGTCTTTACATTAAATGATTTAATACTAACTATACAATTTAACAATTTGATTTATTTCACTGACCTCTATGTGTTTTACCAAGTGCATACTCTTTAATTTATAGTTTTTTTAATATCTGACATGATAGTATCCAGTATTGACGTACATTTAACTTGTTTCCAGTATTTTGCTTTAACAAGCAATATTAAATGCCAGGTTTTGATAGAAGTCTTGTTTAGACAAGGAAGTAGAAAAGGTCATCTCTCTCCTGCTAAGTGGGAGGAAGTTCTAATTTAGACTGGATAGTTATGGAAGGCCTTATAGTAGAATCAATGTTTGTACTAACATTGATGAAAGTAAACCAGTCTTACAAAGATCTTTTACAGATTCATAAAAGTACAGGTAGAAAACCTGCTGATACAAGCTCCTTATTCACATTTCCTATTATACAGAATTTTGCATATAAATGCCTAGAAATGAAATTTCTGGGTCATATGGAATGCATATATATTATTTTCAAGATCCTCTTATATTCTAAGTGTTTTTTTTTCCCCTGAAATTACATTCTTACCCTGAGGTTCTAATTTTTACACATTTAAAATTTTTGTCAGTAGAATATGAAATGCTACCTTGTACAAAGTTAAATATTACTGATTATTCTAGGGTTTGAGTACTCTCTTGTTTTTGTGAGTAAGGGAGAACTATTAAAAGTGTCTCTCTTCTATAAATTGCCTTTTTGTTTTCTTGTCCACTTTTAGTTGCACTATTAGTCTTTGTCTTATTATTTAGAAAAGTAAAAGTTAAAGTCACTCAGTCGTGTCCGACTCTTTGCAACCCCATGGACTATACAGGGCCAGATAAGAGTCTTCTCCAACACCACAGTTCAAAAGCAGGACTGTGGCATCGGTTAAGTAATTGTTATTTTTCAAAACCCTTTCAACTGTACACTTTAAACTGGTGAATTTTTTGTAAAGCACTGCAGATGGTGATTGCAGCCATGTCATGGGTAGCCATTCCCATCTGCACGGGAATCTTCCCAACCCAGGGATCGAACCCAGGTCTCCTGCATTGTAGGAGGATTCTTTACCAGATGAGCCGGGCATTTGTTTTTTCAAGTGCAGGTGACTGAGGCATCAGTTCAGCTCAGTTCAGTTGCTCAGTCATGTCCGACTCTTTTCGACCCCATGAATCACAGCACGCCAGGCCTCCCTGTCCATCACCAACTCCCGGAGTTCACTCAGACTCAGGTCCATCGAGTCAGTGATGCCATCCAGCCATCTCATCCTCTGTTGTCCCCTTCTCCTCCCGCCCCCAATCCCTCCCACCATCAGAGTCTTTTCCAATGAGTCAACTCTTCGCATGAGGTGGCCAAAGTACTGAAGTTTCAGCTTTAGCATCACTCCTTCCAAAGAACACCCAGGGCTGATCTCCTTTAGAATGGACTGGTTGGATCTCCTTGCAGTCCAAGGGACTCTCAAGAGTCTTCTCCAACACCACAGCTCAAAAGCATCAATTCTTCGGCGCTCAGCTTTCTTCACAGCCCAACTCTCACATCCATACATGACTACTGGAAAAACCATAGCCTTGACTAGACGGATCTTTGTTGGCAAAGTAATGTCTCTGCTTTTTAATATGCTGTCTAGGTTGGTCATAACTTTCCTTCCAAGGAGTAAGCGTCTTTTAATTTCATGGCTGCAATCACCTTCTGCAGTGCTTTACAAAAAATTCACCAGTTTAAAGTGTACAGTTGAAAGGGTTTTGAAAAATAACAATTATTTAACCAATGCCACAGTCCTGCTTTTCAACTGTGGTGTTGGAGAAGACTCTTGAGAGTCCTTGGACTGCAAGGAGATCCAACCAGTCCATTCTAAAGGAGATCAGTCCTGGGATTTCTTTGGAAGGAATGATGCTAAAGCTGAAACTCCAGTACTTTGGCCACCTCATGCGAAGAGTTGACTCATTGGAAAAGACTCTGGTGCTGGGAGGGATTGGGGGCAGGAGGAGAAGGGGACGACAGAGGATAAGGCTGGACGGCATCACTGACTCAATGGACATGAGTCTGAGTGAACTCCGGGAGTTGGTGATGGACAGGGAGGCCTGGCGTGCTGCGATTTATGGGGTCACAAAGAGTCAGACACAACTGAGCGACTGAACTGAACAGTCAAGATACAAAATACTTCCCTTATCCCCAGAAGTTCGTGTGTCCATTTGTAGCCATTCTCACTGCCCTTCAGTCTCTGACAACCATTGATCGCTTTGTTTCTCTGAGGGCTTTGATTATTTCCCCCTGGAGCCTAACAATCTTCCAAAAGAAGCCTTGTCACATTTCATCTTAATTCAAAACTGCCCTCTGGCAATAGCTGGACCTACCTCTTCTTCTGTCTTAGGTTTGCACCCATCCTGGATCCTCTTACCACCTGGCTTTCAGCTAGATTTGGCTGATGGAAGGTTAAAGCATTTCCTGGGTGACCCTTTCTTTATGGCTCTGATTCTCACTAAGTTCCAGTAATATTTCATAATACTTAGCTAGGCAGTTCACAACTCTGTCTTAGCTTTCACTTCCTGCTTGTACAAGACGTCAAAAAGAACCAGAAGTTAAAACTTAGGGCCTTCTTGCGTCTTTACTGAGCATCCTCACATCCCTATGCATGTACATGGCCTTATAGACTCCCAGGAATATGTTAATATGTTGTTGCTGTTGTTTAGTTGCCAAGTTATGCCCAAATCTTTTGTGACCTCATAGACGGTAGTCCATCAGGCTCCTCTGTCCATGGGATTTTCCAGGCAAGAATAATGGAGAGGGTTGCCATTTCCTTCTCCAGGGGTTCTTCCTGACCCAGGGGGTTGAACCCATGTCTCCTGCATTGACAGGCAGATTCTTCACCACTGAGTCACCTGGGAAGCCTCAAGAATATGTTAGCATTTTTCAAAGCCCCTGTGGAAACTTTATGTCCCCAATTTCCCTCTATAGTTTTATGGCTGGTATATTGTTGGCCCCAACAGTTATTCCCTGCATTAGACAGCTATGCAATTAAGGCAATTGTTTCTGACAAACACCCACAGAGAAGAGGCCTGTTTTGCTCCGGTGATCTCTGACTGAGCTCAACTAATGACAGTCTTGCTGGTAGGATCTCCTGGTGAGCCACCAAACAGGACAAATAATGGCAATGCTCTGGAAAATGGTTGTTGAAGGAACTTTTACCCATTTATAACCCTTCCAATTGCTGTCAGGCTGCTGGTTTCACTGTGATTGCCTAGTGACGATCTTCAAGGCTGCCACAGAGCAGGAGATGAGAAGATGATATTACAATGAATTAAAATATCACAGAGCACTCTATTCTTACTGAGATTCAGCCACTTTTCTCGAAGAATTATACTCATATTGCCTCTTATTAATTTCCAGAGTTCTGAAAATTTTAATTCTGACATTTTTGCCAGTTTTCTCATTGCTTTTCTGAAGGAAAGTATTTTCAAAAGTCTTTGACCTTAGTCATTTTCACTAAAATCCTATGAATCAAATTTAAAGCCCCCAATTATCCAAATCAATTTAATAAACACATTTCCCACCCAGAATTTATTTGACAACTGATAAAAGAGTTTTCTTTCCCTTCTAGATAGGAATTACTATTCTGATTGATTATGCAGCTGAAATCTCTAAATAATACCTAACTGTACACCTGGCATGAGCTGCACAGTTTATAAAGATTGTGTTTGAAGTACAATCTCTTTGGAGTTACAAAAAACATGGATGTAAATGCCTTTTTAAGTATTAATAGAAATTACCTATATAGTTCTTTCTTCAAAAGGAATAAAACCTTTTTTTTAAATAAAACCTAACTGATAGAATGATTTTCATTGTCTTAAAAATTCAGTACTCTGATTTCAACTGGCACTTTTAAATAACGAGACATCTGAAAATATAAATATGACTTATCTCTGAGTTACCTAAGTGAGTGTGATTTGATGTATCTTACTCACACTTGTTGGTATGAAATGTACCAGTACCTTCTCTTGTTTTCCTCCTGTCATGTTCTAAGTCTTAAAGCCACCCTGTGAGTATCATGAAAAACAAAAATAACTGTTTTAATTTCTGTGTGCTTCAAACAAAACTTTATGTAATCACAGCATCACTTGACACGTACTTATCTCTTGCAATGTACTTTCCATGGTCCAATTCTTCAAACAGATCCTCTCAAATATGATATATTTCAGGAAAATACTCTGTATTTTAGTACAATTTATGAACCATCTATGGTTTGAGAAAACTACACGTACAGTCATTTACAACCTCCCACATCTGCAGATGTCTTTCATACTTGTACTTTTTGAAAAAACTGTACTTGCACTTTTGACAGATTTATGTACCAAATGCCATTTGGCTTAGTGTGTGCATGCTCAGTCACATCTGACTCGATAGCCCACCAGGCTTCTCTGCCCATGGAATTTTCCAGGCAATAATACTGGAGTGGGTTCCCATTTCCTTTTCCAAGGGATCTTCCTGATCCAGGGATTGAACTCATGTTTCTTGCATCTCCCACACTGGCAAGTGGATTCTGTACCACTGCACATTTGGGAAGCACTGTTTGGCTTAGCAGAGAAGATAAAAAAATATCAGGCTATTTGAAGAAAAACAGAATTAAATTCCAATCCTCTTGTCCTTGCTTGGTGTATCTAATTTTTCTCTTCTATTTAGGTGAGTTTATGGAACTGAGAACATAGCTTCTCTGCAGAGGCCATGCTGGAAAGATGGATGATATAAGAATGGGTTGATGTAGCCAAACAATCAGTAACCACAACAAGAGTGCAACTAACACACAAAAGATGCATTTCCACATAACTTTTAAAACTGTACAATTGTTGAATAATTCCGGGGAATTATAGTTTACTGGAAAACAAACTGAGTTGGCGCATCCTACGGTCAAAGTACCAAAGATAGATCATATATAGAGATACTGAAATCTCAAGAGGAATCTATCCTCACTAGTTACTTTCATGACCTCACATACATATTCTGGGCAGAAGGTGAATACTTGACATCATTTTTGTAAGGTGTAATAACTGCAACATAAAGAAAGGCTGCAGAATTTTGCCTCTGAAGACATGCCGATCTCTATAAAAATATATCTAGAAATCCAGAAGCTACAAAAGCAGTAAAACATTTACTTCAAGTAGAGGATAAAGCCTATAGTCAGAGGGAATGGGAAGAGTCAAAGGAGACAGATAAGTAAACAAAATTAGCTCTAAAACAGCCATGATGTTGTTTAATAATCTGTTGTTATCACTGCCTGATTGAATAAACTGAGAACTTATAAACTCCAAAAATTAACAAAAATATTCTCATGCTGAGGGTATCTGGGTTCTAGAAATACTCTGTTCATCTTTGAATTTCCTTAATAAACTGGAGTTCAAGTTCTTTTCTCTAAGCCAGATGGTATCATGCAGTGGATTGTCTAACAATTATAGAGATAACCAGCAGCACATAAGAATTAAGGAGTATCTTTCATCTAATCTCCTTGCTTTGGCAAAAATTCCAAAACAATCAGAAAAGTCCCACTGCACACCCTGCTAAACATATGAGCGACTAACAACAAATATGTATATGGTGACAATATTGAGATAACAGTCACAGCTGTCCATGCCTGCATGCTCAGTCTCTAAGTCATGTCCAACTCTTTGCAACCCCATGCATGGACTGTAGCCTGCCAGGTTCCTCTGTACATGGGATTTCCCAGGCAAGAATACTAGAGTGGGTTTCCATTTCCTTCTCCAAAGGATCTTCCCAACCCAGGGATAAAACCCATGCCTCCTGCATTGGCAGATGGGTTCTTTACCCCTGAACCAACAGGCGAAAATGGCAACTTGAATAAAGGTTCTGATGATATAAATAAACCTGGACAGAAATATTATAGAATTAATACATATCTGTAAGTGAACCAGGTAAGTACATTGGATTTAGGGGAATGTGACAAGCTAACCCTTACATCTGGGACATACCTAAACATAAGGATAAAGGTTAGAAAATTGGCCTAGGCTAGAAAAACAATTCTGGGAGTCATCAGAATACAGATACATGGTCACTGAAGTCATGGATGAGGTAAGATTTATTAAGATAGGAGTGCAAAGTAAGAAAGAAAAAGGCCTACAAATGAGATTTGAGGAACTCCAGTGATTAATTGGAGAAGGCGATGGCACCCCACTCCAGTACTCTCACCTGGAAAATCCCATGGACAGAGGAGCCTGGTAGGCTGTAGCCCATGGAGTCACAAAGATTCAGACACGACTGAGCAACTTCACTTTCATCTTTCACTTTCATGCATTGGAGAAGGAAATGGCAACCCACTCCAGTGTTCTTGCCTGGAGAATCCCAGGGACGGGGGAGCCTGGTGGGCTGGCGTCTAGGGGGTCACACAGAGTCGGACACAACTGAAGTGACTTAGCGGTAGCCGCAGTGATTAGTGGCTAATAGAAAGTGACAATGCCCTTAGTGAAGATGTGATGAAATTTCACTGCAAGCAGAAAACACACTGACCCCTACTCACTCCCCACCTTGACCCCTTTGTGTCCTAGATCTTTAGATTAGCCAGAAACACTAGGGAGGCAAAGCCAAATCTTTACTGTTTGACATTCAGTTCTCCTCACCTGGGATACTGAGACACGAGTTTTGAAACAGGGACAGAGCCTAGAGCACATGATTTGGGCATGATCCAAAAATCCCTTTTATGTAAGTAGTGATTCAACTCTCAAATCTACATTTACTCATGAGAGTATGTCACATACTGAGTTAGCCAAAAAGTTCATTTAGATTTTTCAGAAAGATCGTGTGGAAAAAAACCTGAATGAATTTTTTGGCCAACTCAATATCAGCATATATATCACAGTAGAAACAAGAAGAAGAGCCACAGTTATGAGGTAAATCTCAATTGCTTCCAAAATCTCAGAGTGGTTCCACTCAGAAAAAGTTGGCCCAATGGTAAAATGTTTCTCCCTCTTAGAAAATGTCAAATTTTAAGTGTATCACATAGGGTACCAACAACTGTCTGACTCCCCCAAGCAGTATAATTCTTTCAATTTCTCAAAAAAAAAAAAAAAATGAGGTTTATGGTTAGTGAGATGAGTGGTCTCCCTTTCAAATTGTAGTCCAGAATTTAACATGCCCTGCAAATCTAGGAGATGAATACAGTGGGTGCTGACAAGATCTCCCTGGTCAGTGGAGGGGGAGAAGAGGCATATAGTCATCATTCGGCTTTGATGCCAAGCCAAGCAATTTGCAGTAATCTAGTGCTCACAGTAGCATGCTTCCCTCATAGTTCAATTGGTAAAGAATCTGCCTGCAATGCAGGAGACCCTGGTTCAATTCTTGGGTCAGGAAGATCCACTGGAGAAGAGATAGTCTACCCACTCCAGTATTCTTGGGCTTTCCTTGTGGCTTAGTTGGTAAAGAATCTGCCTGCAATGTGGGAGACCTGGGTTCGATCCCTAGGTTGGGAAGATGCCCTGGAGAATGAAAAGGCTACCCACTCCAGTATTCTGGCCTGGAGAAATCCATGGACTGTATAGTCCATGGGGTCGCAAAGAGTCAGACACAACTGAGCGACTTTCACTTCACTTCGGTGCCCACATTAGCTTCCTTGCTTTGATCCCTGAAAACCCACTGAGACTCAAAAGACTAAGGAGGTAAATTAAAGTTTGGCACAACTTTATTTTCTAGGCAGGTAGCCTGGTTTGGAATAGAAATGACTTAAGGAATGTTCAATGACCTAACAGAGAACTAACCTGTTGTCAATGGACTGAATATGATTTTCACCTGAATGATGCTGTCTTCTGAGGCTAGTTCCATGCAAAGAGGAAACGTTGCCTCGGGAAGATCGTCCACATTACCTGATCTTCATTTGACTCCCAGGACCTTAGGATGTCTCTATAATGACAGACGCCTAACAGCCAAGGCCTGGGTATTAGTGGGGATGTGTAGGGAAAAAGCAGATGAAAATGTTCTCTGTGTGGAAAGAACAAATAAAGGTTAATTCCCACTAGAAAACTAAAAGAAAAGTAGCTATCAATTCAAGTTTCTCAATAGAAAATCCCTCTGATGAATGGTGCCCTTGATTTTCTGGTGTTTCATGAAAGTCTTAAAACCCAGAGAAATTCCACCTTATTTGTAATCCTTTCCCAAATCGATTTCCTTTCCCGAATACCATGAGGAGACAGCACCCTTTGCTCATGTGTTCATGAGCGGTCATGTTTGGCTCTTTGTGACCCCATGGACTGTAGCCCACTAGGTTCCTGAGCCCATAGAATTTTCCAGACAAAAATACTGGAGCAGATTGCCATTTCCTACTTCTAGGAGGTCTTCCCAAGCACAATCAAACCTTTATCTTCTGCATGTCTCCAGCATTGCAAGCAGATTCTTTACCACTGAGCCACCAGGAAAATACCTTTTGCTCTGGACCCCCAAAATCAGCACCTATCTTCCTAACATTTATTCCATTATGATACACTTATGTGATTCTCCACCTACGAATGTGCCTGAGTAGGCAATGACTTTGCAGATTTGTCACATATGTCATGAAGAATGGACAGTTGTGTAGGACTGTCTCGGTTTTAAAGGTGAACCATGAACTATATCACCAGAGCCAACTGAGAACCCTTTTGCATAAGCTGTATCCTTATGGGACATACGAAAAGCAGTGCCTCTCGTTGATTTTTGGCTTACATTTTTCAGGTGGCAGCAGTTTTCTCTTCAGACTGACATTAATCAAATGTGTCAACTGTCACCTTGTAAATAAACTACAAGCTTTGAGCCAGTTACAGGGCATATAATAACCTCATCTGTTCAGAAGAACTACTCAAGCCACAGTCAGTTCTTGAAGCGGTCACTTTTAAGATACTAGGTGCCAAATAATGGACTTGTTAAACAGCAAATGTCAAAAACAGATTTTTATGTGACTAACAGGCATCCACTGAAGCAAAAAGCAAATATTTTGAATCCAACGGAATGCTAATCTAATATAAATATGCTTATGCTAGCAAACACTAAATCTAGCTGAAAAGCAGACATGTTTTTTAAAAGAGTAACATCAAATAAATTATGCTTATACTATAAAATGCTAAAAATTAGACAGATAACATTTTTTTAAATGGTAAGCTATGCATATTTTCACATAGAATATATAAAATTTCATCTAATTTAAACTGATTCAAAATCTCAGTCTAATTTTTGGAATTACAATGTTTTGATAAATAACCATCAGACTGAACTGAATAAACTAAAACTAAAAAACTCAAATTAAAAAAGGAGAATTGATTTTATTTCCAAGATCCACAGAGATTCCTGATGGATGTTTAGACTGAACATTACTAAGTGACAATTAAAGGAAACAATGGATGCAGAAAAAGCAATCCAGTGATTAAAGTAAAAGATGTGGAGTTAGATATAGTTTAAAATTCTAGTTCACTTTTTGCTCTAAAATCTCAGACATGTTACTTAACCTTTCTAAACCTCCACTTCCTGTATCTGTAAAATATGAGTAAAAACATCTGATTCACTGGGTTGTCATAAGGATTACATTAAGTATCACTTGTAAAACCCTAACCCGGAACTTGGACCGCAGCAAGTGCCAACTAAATGAGAGTTTCTATTATAACTTCAATTGCTTTGCATGCAGACTCCTTGTGAGCTCTTACTGGAAGATATTCCCAGATGCTTGTAGTCAGTGGACTGTAATCCCAGAAAAATAATTTATTCTCATTTACTGCAGTTTTGCCCATTTCCTTTATCAAGATTAATTTAATTAATCATTTGCCAGCATACTAAAATTTTCCAAATTTGTTTCATCTGCACAGTTATTATCATTCTACCACTGAACAGTTCTTTATAGATGAAGACACTTAATTCCATTCATTTCCTAAATTTCCTCTTTCAGAAAATTTCATGTCCTCTAACTTTTTTAGGATAACTAAAATAACTGTTTACTATTATATTACTATAATTACTATTTACTATTATATGCTAATCTATTACCTATTATTATTAATTTATTCAAAGCTTTTCAAACAAAAGCTGCTTGAAGAAGTAACTTCGTTCTTTCCAGGATGATACTGGGTTATCATGACCTTAGTTCAAATTCAAATGGAAATTCAGTTAGATTTTTTAGAGCCAGAAACAACTACTTCTCTCAAAAATCCCAAATATTGCTAGAAAACTTTATCGTCAATCTATGTCCTAGTAAGAAATGCTTTGATTCCCTGTCAGCTTGCTTAATCTAATGTTGTAGAAAAGATATATTATTCTCTGTCCTAGAAGACTATCCTCATTTTCTTACATATGATGAGGAAAAAAAAATTCTCAAAGGTCTCAAAGACAGAGAAAAATACTGCAAGAAACCATAGGTTTAGACGGTTTCTCTGATGTCTTTTACAATTTTTTTGTACATGTATTGGTTTTCATGATTCCTCCCTCCATCTCATTCTTGGAAAAGCAGAGAGAATCCCCCTCTGCATCATAAGATAGGTTTAACTGTACATTTTGACCCTTATGAAAGTATTTCATTATCTAGTCTGAGACGCGCAATGTGCCTCGTGCTCAGTTGTGTCCAACTCTTTGCAACCCCATGGACTAGGTTATAACCTGCCAGGCATCTCTATCTATGGGATTTCGCAGGCAAGAATACTGGATTCTCCAGGGATCTTCCCCACTAAGGGATCCAACCTGCGTCTCCTGTGTCTCCTGCACTGCAGGTGGATTCCTTACCCTCTGAGCCACGGTCAAACTCCCTCCCCTCCAAAAAAAAAAAAATCACTTTAAATGGGAGTGGACATTTCTGACTCAGGAGGGGAAAAAAAGCATCAGATACTTTGATAAATGAGAACAAGAAACTATTGAGGATGAGACAAAAGAGCATTGCCCCCCTGGACAGAGCATGAACTGTCTCTGTAGTCCAGATGGGCAGGGTGGGGTAGGGCAGGAGAGCAACCAGCTAAAGAACATTCTCGCCGCTACTGAGTGGGTTCCTCCTGATAAACGAAGCTCGTTCTGTGGCAGCTAATGGTCTTCATTTGTACTCTTCAGTCTGAATCTCAGCCCGACTCTCAGCCCTCTTTACTTCCTCACTTTATTTAATTAGGGTATAGCTGCTTTACAATGTTGTGTTAGCTTCTCTTGTCCAACAAGGTGAATCGGCCATATGTACACCTATATCCCCTCCCTCCTGAACCTCCCTCCCACACACCCCCATCCCAATCCTTTAGGTCACCACAGAGCACCAAGCTGAACTCCCTGCACTATACAGGAGGTTCCCACCAGCTAAAGGGAGTGAGTGAGTGAAAGCCATTGTAATTCCACTGGGGATCTAACCAGGAAGTGGCAGGAAACCTACTGGATCTTAAACAAATCATTTCCCCTTCCTTGACATCACTTTTTTTCTACTTATCATGCGAGGTGGAGGTGGAGGAAAAGAGACTTCTAAGGCACTTTTAGCTCTGGCATTTTATTTTTATGTATTTTTTTAATTCTACAGGTGTTTTACTCTGAAGACTTTCTCAAATACACTGTCATTTGTAACTGTTATTTTTAAGTTACATATGCATACAGATACATACACAAATGCATACAGAGTTTAAATCTTTCTGTTAGCCAACTGTCTAACCACTGCTAAATGTAAAGATGGCCTTCACATTTGATGAAATGAACCCAGTTCATTTCAGACCGCTAGTTAACAGACTACGGTCATAGATGTTGGAATGTAGTCCAAGAGACTAACTTGGAGACTACTCCTGGACATTTGGCAGCTTCTGTTTCATAAATTAGGGTTTCCCAGGTAGCGAAGTGGTAAAGAATCTGCCTGCCAATGCAAGAGATCCAAGAGTTGTGGGCTTAATCCCTGGGTCAAGAAGATCTCCTGGAGTAGGAAATGGTAATCCACTCCAGTATTCTTGCCTGGAAAATTCCATGGACAGAGGAGTGGGCTGCAGTCCATGGGGCTGCAAAGAGTTGGACATGACTGAGAGACTGAGTAAATGATTTTATAAATCACCATGCTCACATGGTGTTCTCAGAAGGATTCCCATCGTTACTTACTCCCCAGTATTTGATGCTAAACATCAAAAGAACCAAAACACCAAAATGTCAAGCCCAGGGAGCAAAACTTTTAAGAGAAGCTATTTTTGTACCAGTTAAATTGTTCTCTGAATTTGAAGAGCAAGGGTGTGAGCCTGACATCCGACCACTATGTTAAATACGATTCATCCAGTTTTAATTACTACTCCCTATTAGAATGCCCAAAGAATGTCAGGCTACTTTTGGCACAAGTAAGTTATTGGCTGGACAGATTGTACTAAACAAAGAAATCTCCCTAATTACAAATTATTTTTTATAAAGGGAAAGAAAACAAGAACCCTACACTACCATTCTGAAGTCTGTGTAAGCATTATCCTGGGGTATAAAGGATCTGAGAGAGGGCAAGGAGAAGAGACTCCAGTTGTTTAAAACATTTCTCTGGTACATTTCTTCTGAACTTAGAATGCCAGGCGATTTGTCCTATAGCAGTTATTTATACACAGCTTTCTTTTTTTTTTTCTTTTGCAATCTCTTTCTTTCATCTTTTCAATGAAAAACAGCCCAGGAACAGTTTTATTAGTTCTGAGTACACAGGTAGCAATTTCTTGAGTGGCTGTTTTCACAACTTATTCCATAAAAGTTGTCTTTTTTAAACAGTCTTGCTTCTTTTCTATTTATTAATAACTACATTAGTCTTTCTCTGCCATCTGTTTTGCTTAGTGTCTTTTATTTGTTTTAGTTTCATGATCTGATTGTCTTAGTCAAACAACAGGGGGAGAAAGAACAACCGAAAATTCACAAACCTATCTTTATGAAGCTAGTGTGTGCAGTAGCTGGTCCAGCAAGCCTCCCATATGCAAAGAAAGTAAAGTTAGACATTGAACAATAAGTGGCAACAGCAGTAGGGTCAAGAGAAGTTCAGGAAAAAGACGAAATCTCACACCATCTGATCTATTATGCAGACACAGTTAAAGTCGAGCATACAGGCTTGTCCAGGAGATTAGGCTTGTCCTGTCAAGTTAAGAAAGAAACGAGAACTTCAAAGTATTAGTCCCAAACTTAATAAGACCTGTGTGAAGCTCCTGCAATAGATTCACCAGAACTTATAAACTCATGCAATTCTATTCCACCTATCTAAATGAAGGTATATTTTCCCAGCTTAAAATATGTTTTTCTCTTTCAAAGAGAGAGGGCTTTCAAATGTCAAAGTTTTGCAATCTCTTAAGATACTAGGAAATAGCAGGTAATGTTAACCTCAAAGGCCATGGAACTAAACCACAGGTGCACCGCATCCATCACAACCTCATACTAATGTATTTTACAACAGAGAGTGGGCAGGACGGAAGCTATCTTTAATTTTTCCCCAAAGCCATGAGACTTCTTCAGCATGGGATACTGAAGACATCTCTCTGAGGATGAAACAAAGAGAAGCATGATCAGGACAAATAATAAGGGACTAAAAGACTGCCTGTCGGGAAATGGTTTTAAGTCAGAAAGCATGAGTTTGAAAGCTAACTGTCACACATAAGCTCGCCTACCAAGTTTCTCAGCTGAGCACTCCATTGTGGTTGACTCTTTTTAAAGCATCATAACACCTACAGAAGTGGTTATCACATTTGCTTGGCTTACTAACCAAGTGTCAAGTATGGTACTTGAGTTGCGAAGACATCCTTTAATCTCTCAAAAAATATACAATGCATACTTTTTATCATATAATAGAAAACTAAAAAAAAAAAAGAAAGTCACATTCTCTAGAGCAGTGGTTCTCCAAGGGTGTTCTCTGGGTCAGCAGTAGCACCTGAGAACTTATTAAAAATGAAAATTCTAACAGAATCAGGAGCAGAAACCCTGGGGAAAAGGGCCCTGTGATCTCTGTTATAACAAACTCTTCAGCTAAGATGTGAAGAACCACTGCTCCATGGTAGGTAGAAAACATCACTCTCAAAGGTTCAACTTTTAAGAGACCAGGGTTCTAAATCAATTCATAAAGAAGCTGCTGTGTAATTAGGCTGTCACTGTGAAAGCCATAAACCCTGGGCTAAAGGCACAGCTTCAGCAGTGTGTACAGAACGGTACAAGGACTGGTCAAGACTGTATCATCCAGGAATCAAACAGGAGGGCTGAGGAGTGCTATGAGTGGGCAGGGAGGAGATAAAGGGAAGATGAGCTAGAGGCATCCAGAGAGCACAAATGGGGTCCTTATAGGATGCTTAGCTAATCAGCATTTCCAATTCATGAGAGAATGTTTATTCCACTTATCCAAGAGGAAGATCAAGAAACAAGCAAACAAATGAAAAAGACTACCCACTGCATCACAGCCATAAGCGGCAGACAACGCACAAACTGATGACCTTCCTCAGCCTCTGCTTTGTCTCCGATATGCTGGATTTGCATCTGGCCAGAGCCCATTCAGAATTCCACAGCCAATCTTTTCTTCAGACTGAGTTCTCAAGCAAAATAGATGGGGAGGAGTGCCCCTTTGTGGGGCAAAATTGACAAAGTCATCTCTCCCCAGAGTGGCATAGTCTGGAGGCAGAACCAAAAACTGATCCAAGCAGCTCTGTTTAGGTCTCTCTCCCAACAACTGGCAGAGAGGGATCTGCTGGAATACGACATGCTATCCCCTCTCGGCTTTGAATTCAGCGCTAAGGAAACACTCAAGTGTCCCTGCATTGCCCACTGTTCTGTGCTGTGCTGAGTCACTCAGTCGTGTTTGATTCTTTTCCAAACTGTGGACTGTAGCCCGCCAGGCTCCTCTGTCCATGGGATTCTTCAGGCAAGAATACTGCAGTGGGTTGCCATGCCCTCCTCCAGGGGCTCTTCCCAACCCAGGGATCAAACTCAGATCTCCTGCACTGCAGGCGAATTCTTTACCATCTGAGCCACCAGTTGCCCACTGTGCATTGTTAAATGTAAATTGAAATCCTTTTGATGTTACCTACACCTTCACAGAGGCCTGGGCTTCAGTATTCTAATGTGTGCTGTCGCCTCAGTCTCATCTGACTCTTTGTAACCATCTGGACTGTAGCCTGCCAGGGTAATCTGTCCATGGGATTCTCCAGGCAAGAATATTAGAGTGAATCACCCTGCCCTCCTCCAGGGGATCTTGCTGACCCAGGGATCGAGCCCATGTCTCCTATGCCTTCTGCAATGGCAAGACTTACTGGACTGTGATGGGCTTCTGGACTGACAGCTCCATACCACTCTACATCAGTTTGTGATTGTGGACTAAGGGAGTCCTGCCTTCCTTCAGTGTTTTCCAAAGCATGGCTTGATGGCTATCAATCCAAGATTCTCTCAGGGTCTTGTTTAAGAAGTAGGTTCCAAGGTCCCATTCCAGACCAATAAAATCAGGTAGAGCTCAGGGATCCAAATTTTTAACAAAATTACCAATTGATTGGTATGTCCATCAAACTTTAAAACATAGTCAATTTGGTTTAACAGTCAAATCAACTTTGCAGAAGTCTGGTATTGGAGAAGACTCTTGAGAGTCTCTGGACTACAAGAATATCAAACAAAAACAAAAAACAAAACCCGCTCAGTCATGTCTGACTCTTTGCCACCCCATGGACTGTAGCCTACCAGCCTCCTCAGTCCATGGGATTTTCCAGACAGGAGTACTGGAAAAAGAGTCAGACCAAATGAGCGACTGAACAACACCAATACATCAGAACCTTATGCAATATTTATCAGTGTATTATTTGTCTTGACAATAATGTGACAATGAGAGGGAGAGACACACAGAGAGAGGCTGAGATAATTTGATGGAAGGCATAATGGACAAGTGCACTTAAGGACAGAGGAATTCAGTTCAGTTCAGTTCAGTTGCTCAGTCCTGTCTGACTTTTGCAATCCCATGAACCACAGCACGCCAGGCATCTCTGTCCATCATCAACTACCAGAGTTTATCCAAACTCATGTCCATTGAGTCGGTGATGCCATCCAACCATCTCATCCTTTGTCCTTCCCTTCTCCTCCTGCCCTCAATCTTTCCCAGCATCTGGATCTTTCCAAATGAGTCAGCTCTTTGCATCAGGTGGCCAAAATACTGGAGTTTCAGCTTTAACATCAGTCCTTCCAATGAATACCCAGGACTGATTTCCCTTAGGATGGACTGGTTGGATCTCCTTGCAGTCCAAGGGACTCTCAGGAGTCCTCTCCAACACCACAGTTCAAAAGCATCAATTCTTCGGTGCTCAGCTTTCTTCACAGTCCAACTCTCACATCCATACATGACCATAGGAAAAACCATAGCCTTGACTAGAAAGACCTTTGTTGACAAACTAATGTCTCTGCTTTTTAATATGCTGTCTAGGTTGGTCATAACTTTCCTTCCAAGGAGTAAGTGTCTTTTAATTTCATGGCTGCAATCACCATCTGCAGTGATTTTGGAGCCCTCAAAAATAAAGTCTGACACTGTTTCCACTCTTTCCCCATCTATCTGCCATAAAGAGATGGGACCGGATGCCATGATCTTAGTTTTCTGAATGTTCAGTTTTAAACCAACTTTTTCACTCTCCTCTTTCACTTTCATCAAGAGGCTCTTTAGTTCTTCTTCACTTTCTACCATAAGGGTGGTGTCATCTGCATATCGGAGGTTATTGATATTTCTCCCTGCAATCTTGATTCCAGCTTGTGCTTCTTCCAGCCCAGTGTTTCTCATGATGTACTCTGCATAGAAGTTAAATAAGCAGGGTGAGAATATACAGCCTTGACGTACTCCTTTTCCTATTTGGAACCAGTCTGTTGTTCCATGTCCAGTTCTAACTGTTGCTTCCTGACCTGCATACAGGTTTCTAAAGAGGCAAGTCAGGTGGTCTGGTATTATTCCCATCTCTTTCAGAATTGTCCACAGTTTACTGTGATCCACACAGTCAAAGGCTTTGGCATAGTCAATTAAGCAGAAATAGATGTTTTACTGGAACTCTCTTGCTTTTTCAATGATCCAGCGGATGTTGACAATTTGATCTCTGGTTCCTCTGTCTTTTCTAAAATGAGCTTAAACATCTGGAAGTTCATGGTTCATCTATTGATGAAGCCTGGCTTGGCAAATTTTAAGTATTAATTTACTAGTGTGTGAGATGAGTGCAATTGTGAGGTAGTTTAAGCATTCTTTGGCATTGCCTTTCTTTGGGACTGGAATGAAAACTGACCTTTTCCAGTCCTGCGGCCACTGCTGAGTTTTCCAAATTTGCTGACATACTGAATGCACCACTTTCACAGCATCATCTTTTAGGACTTGAAATAGGTCAACTGGGATTCCATCACCTTCACCAGCTTTGTTCATAGTGATGCTTCCTGAGGCCCACTTGACTTCACATTCCAAGATGTCTGGCTCTAGGTGAGTGATCACACCATCATGATTATCTGGGTCATGAAGATCTTTTTTGTACAGTTCTCCTGTGTATTCTTGCCACCTCTTCTTAACATCTTCTGCTTCTGTTAGGTCCATACCATTTCTGTCCTTTATTGAGCCCATCTTTGCATGAAATGTTCCCTTGTTATCTCTAATTTTCTTGAAGAGATCTCTAGTCTTTCCTATTCTATTATTTTCCTCTATTTCTTTGCAATGATCACTGAGAAAGGCTTTCTTATCTCTCCTTGCTATTCTTTGGAACTCTGCATTCAGATGCTTATCTTTCCTTTTCTCCTCTGTTTTTCGCTTTTCTTCTTTTCTCAGCTATTTGTAAGTCCTCCCCAGACAGCCATTTTGCTTTTTTGCATTTCTTTTTCTTGGGGATGGTCTTGATCCTTGTCTCTTGTACAATGTCACAAACCTCCATCTGTAGTTCATCAGGCACTCTGTCTACCAGAGGAACTGAAAGGGGGCAAAAAGGAAAGTCAAAAGGAAGCCTTACGCAGCATTGTCCTGTGGCTGGGGTAACAAATTACCTCAAAGTGGGTGGCTTAAAACAACACATATTTATTCTCGTCCAGTTCTGGAAGCCAAAAGACAGAAATCAAGGAGTCAGCAGGGCCACACTCCCTCCAGAGGCTCTTAGAAAAGCTCTTCCTTCCTTCTCAGAGTTTCTGGAGGCTCTTAGCAATCACTGTTTTATGGCTGCATCGCCCCAGTCTCTGTCCTGTGGCCACACTGCCTCCTTCTTTTCTCTGTGTGTCTTTTCACTGCCTCATCTCTTCTAAGGATACTTGTGATTGTGCTTCAAGTTCACCGGAATAATCCAATATAAGCTCCTCCTCTTAAGATGCTGAGTTTAATTACATCTGCTAAGACCCTTTTCCCAAACGAGGTCATATACAAAAGTTCTGGGAATTAGGACATGAACATATCTTTTGTGGGGGATACTATTTCAGGCCCCCATGCATGCTAAGTCACTTTGGTCATGTTCGACTCTTTGCAACCCTATGGACTGTAGTCCACCAGCTCCTCGGTCCACGGGATTATCCAGGCAAGAATATTGAGTGGGTTGCCATTTCCTTCGCCAAGGGTTCTTCCCAGCTCAGGGACTGAACCCATATCTCTTAAGTCTCCTGCACTGGCAAATGAGTTCTTTACCATTAGTGCCACCTGGGAAGCCTGGGCTCCCCAAACCATAGAAACAAAGAGAAAAGAAGTGAGAAAGAAGTAAGAGAGAGGACAGAGCTTCCCTGCCCTTAATCCAGAAGGCTGGGGGTGTCTTGAAGTGTAGATGAGAATCTGGTGCCAAGAGAGCCTGAAATTTAAGTTAATAGAAAAGGTATCTCCTCTTCACCTGTCTTTGTTCCACATGAAATGGAGGAACTCAATTTAACTCCTCCTCTTGAGGTCAGTAATGATTTGGTCAAAGGGAAATTACAAGTTGAGAAGGCCAAGTTCAACTAATCAGATGCAGTGCTTTAGCCTAAGTAAGAAGTGTTCTGGAAGTGCAATGTCCATTAGCAACAAAACATGTCAGTACCATTTCCCTCATCCTTGGAGAAGGGATAACTAAAAATGAAAACTTCACTCCCTCATACTTGCTAAATCCTCTAGTCTTATAAAACTTACTCCACATTTTTAAATCATGTGATCCAGGCAGCAAAATCTTATTGTGCAAATCGCATATCCTATTTGCAATGAATCAGTAACACCTGGCATACATTATTTGTGTGTGTGTGTGTGTTAGTCACTCAGTCATGTACAACTGTTTGCGACCCTATGGTCTGTCCATGGGATTCTCCAGGCAAGAATATCCCTGAATCAGGGATCGAACCCAGGTCTCCTGCATTGCAAGCAGATTCTTTACTATCTGCCCTACAGGTAAATTGCTTTAGGAGTACAGGAAGCTATAATCTAATTTATGTCTAAGATACAAGGAACTTTAGAAAGTGCCACTTAAATATTCTGGTTCCAAAAACCTTGCAATGTACAGGAAGTCACTATAGACATGAATGGAATATCATGTATTGTCAGTGCATCATCACGTGTAACTCACCCATACTGTACAGTGCATGGCCTAAAATACAGTTCTTCAGAACTCTGCCACTTCAAATGAAATCACAGAACAGAATTTCCTATGTACTGGACTTGATGAATGCACAGAAGAGGAGAGAGAATAGGATCCTGGGATGACCAAGAGATCCTGGCAAGATGGCAAAATGACTTCCAGATCTTTCTGGACACTCTGAGGCCCTCGGCCCTTACCAGGAAGGAACTTTCTGTGCCTGAACACTGAACACTGGCAAAAACTGTTGCTGGCTCACCTCTTCCAGTGGCAAGAGGCAAGGAGAACACATTGGAGTTTGCAAAGCCAATCTTGGAAGTTAGTGTCTTGCTAACCTAGAATATGTCAGAAGAATTTTTCATTATTTCTCAAACATGATGTGTCCACCTAAGGACACAGTCTTACTGCTAAGGATCAGAAACAACGTCTTTACTGAGAATGAGTGAGGTCTCCTTCTCACATGTTGTTTTGCTTCATTCCCCATCTCTAAAATGGAGATGGTGACCCCAGTTTCACAGAGAATGAAACAGACTCACAGAGGTTAAAGCAACCTGCCCAAACACTCAGGAGCAAGAGAGCCAAGCTTCACTTCCAAGCTATCTAACAGCGGATCGAGTCTCTTCTGTTTGACTCCCACTGAAGCCGTTTCTCCCCCGCCAAGATATCACTTAGAATCGCTCCTCATGTTCTGGTGCTGCTGGCATCGTGGCTATACAGCATGCTTATCTTATCTTGATTAATTTTCTCCTTTCAGCCTCTTTGATGTGGATTCAAACTTTAAATCTGTGAAACCTAGAGTAAGCATCTTTGCTTCCTTCCTCAATTGGGTTTGTAGCACACACCTCTAGATCCTCATCTACTTTCTTCTACAAAAATGCAACCCTTCCAGGAAGTAAGATAAACCATGTGGAAACTGATCGTTGTACTTTTGAAATGAGTCATCTAAGCCCTACCTTACACACACCCTTCAGAGAAAGAGCCATTTTCTTCCAGCAACAGACAACATTAAAAAAAAAAAAAAAAAACTATACTGTGAGCTTGGCTGGAGCTGCCCCATATATCAGCTTCTACACTCTCCTTAGAATTCAAAACCCCAAGGCCCAAGTTATTACATTCAGTGACTTCTGATGAACATAAATAATTTTGCCAATTCTCCTAAATTGTGCCAAGTTGGCAACTGTTTATCCTCACCTTACATGGGCCTCCTTTGATAAGTATTCAAATATCTAAAATTGATGCCTTCTTGGTTTTTTCACAGCACTAAACATCAAATAAGCATTAAAGCAAGACAGTCTTTCCATGGGAACTTTCAACGAGTCTTATTTCGACATTAAAAAATAAAATCCATATAAACACAAGATGAAAACATAATCTCTTTGTGTTTTCTTCTGTTAAGATAGAAGGCTTCCTGAATACAAATCAAGTCAATCTAAAAGCCAACTAACTTGGCCCAGCTCAGACTGTGTTCACAGAGCCAGCCCATCTGTATGGAACCTATTGTTCAATTTGGCCTTTGTTTGCTTGCTTTGTATTAATGCCGCACACTTAGTGGGGTGGTTTTCATCTGTCATCACGTAGCAGGGAGAACACTGACACAATCTCACTCTGTTGGCAGTCTTGCTGCCCAAGTCCCAAATGTCCCCCCAAAGTTTTTACAAGACTCTCCCAGTAAGTGATGAATGCAGCAAGCCCAGGACAGGGAGGAGAAACTGGTAAGAATTTGGAGTCCGAATTAAGGGCAGGAAAAGAAGATCCGAGAAGTAGATAAGAGATGAGGGTTAGGCAAGTAGTAGAGAAAACCGGCAATGGCACCCCACTCCAGTACTCTTGCCTGGCAAATCCCATGGACGGAGGAGCCCGGTGGGCTGCAGTCCATGGGGTCGCTAAGAGTTGGACACGACTGAGTGACTTCACTTTCACTTTTCACTTTCATGCATTGGAGAAGGAAACGGCAACCCACTCCAGTGTTCTTGCCTGGAGAATCCCAGGGATGGGGGAGCCTGGTGGGCTGCCATCTATGGGGTCACACAGAGTTGGACACGACTGAAGTGACTTAGCAGTAGCAGAAAAAACCGGACATGATGTCAGCATACCTGGATTCTCCTATTTAAGTAAAGAAACAGAAGACCTAATGATATTCTCACGGAAGGGCTGGTTGGCTGAGCTGAAGGGCCGGGTGACAGCCTCCACCTGCAGCTCTGCTGTTCTTGCTAGGAGGAGCCTAGCAGAAGATTTCCTCCACAGTCCTTCTCCTCACCTCTCTTTCTCATCCACTTCCCAGCCATAATTCACAATTATAAAAAGAGGCTCCATTCAGGTAATACTTATTTCTCTTTTTACAGAACTAAACAGAGAGTGGTTGATTACTCTCTGGGGCTGCTTATTTTAACACACTCTCTGGGCAGGAGATTAGTTCTAGATGAGGGCAAGAATGGTCATCCTTTTAACAATTCCCTTTGTGTTCCTTCCCTTAAGAAATTGCTCAGTGCCTCAACTAATGGATACTTATAGACTGGGAAAGAAAAAGGACTTACTATAAAACGAAGAACACAAATCAGACTATTCCCTACTCTACTTGCCTTACCCATCTCAATTTCTTCCTCTTTTATATAAGAAGACCAAGACATATTTCTGAATTTGAGAGATGACTGAAATTGAATTATATTCTGATCTCTTTTACATTTATCAGATAATTTATCATAGCCATAGCCATATTAATGTAATCATTTACCCTTGGAATCAAACAAAAAAAAAAAAAAGTCTTATAGATCCATAAATGATGCCAACAGTTCTGATCCAAAGTCTGGTTAAATAATCTTATGTTCCATTTGAAGCTCTCTCAACAAAATCTGAAGAATCCTTTTTGAGGAATGCTACCCAAAGTCCTAACTACCATCTGGAATTTTCTCAGTGCCACTTGTTACACCCAAATGACTATTGCCAGTTTTATTTAAACAAGCTGAAAGTGCTCAGAAAATAAAATAAATATTTTATTTTAAGGTAAAATAAAATAATTTATAGGGCTGTGCAATCAATGTTTGTTTTGGTTTTAAAATAATTGGAATTCTGTAGTTGATACACATGAAAAAAAAAGAAATTAACAAATACACATCTTTTTAAAAAAAAATCCTAAAAATTCTACTCAGTCAGTTGCTATATAAGCAGAGAATGATAGGGGGAAAAAAAGCAGAAACTTGAAAATTGGAAAATACCCTAAAAATTCTTACAAAAAATGAGTCAGCCTCATCCAGAATGAATCTCTCAAACACTTAATCTTAGTATAACAGGCCTGGAGTCATATCAAAGACACTGGTAACAAAACACTGTCTTTTTTTTTTTTATTTTATAAAACTAAAATTCATCAAGGGACCATTTGGCAATCCATGGGAACCATTTAAAAATAGCACATACCAAAAGAAATATTTATAACCTTTGTTCTATTAATGATTTTTAACATATGCGGCAATATCCAAACACCAAACTCAAGTGTGGCAACTCCATGTGTGTTTCTATCAAAGTCAGCTTTGTGAAGTAGACTCTGGATCACATGACTTGAGCAGAACAGAAACAGGTACAGAGTTATCTGCTTAAGTCAAATCTATGCAATAAAAATCAACAATTCCTAGTGTTGTGGTAACTTCTGAGCTTACTTGAGAATATGAATCTTCTCCTGGGTGGAGAAAAATAAGCCTTCATAAGCACTGTTGCACGTGATTCTGAAGTTAATTTATAAAATTCATGCTAAAAACCCCTGATGCTAATGTAAACTTCTAATGGAAAGAAACAGGTTAAGCAAGTCTTTAGATAGTATTTCGTAATAGCCTTTGTAAAGTGTGGAATCCATCAGCCCAGAACCAACTGAGGGCTTGGTGGCTCCTCTACTGCCCTGGGATTCCAAGAGAGCCACAGGAGGTCGTGACTGAAGGGCCCTAAGACTGGGAGAGTGGCCGGGGTTGCTGGTGATGATAAAAGGAAGGGGATATTTTTCAGGTGCCCAGAAAACTGGATGATTTGGAAGCTGTGAGCAGGCACTGGAAATTGTCCATTGAGCAGTAACAATAGGGTGATGGTCATTTTCTCTTTACCTCTCAACTTTCCCCAGGTCTCTTAGAAACAGGTGGCTTAAAAGCAAAGTATTATATGTAGGGTAGATAAACAACAAGGTCCTACTGTATAGCACTGGGGACTATATTCAATATCCTGTGATAAACCAGAATGGGAAAGAACATGAGAAAGAATATTCACATGTATAATTCAATCACTTTGCTGTGCAGCAGAAATTAACACAAAATTGTACATCAATTTATTTATATTTCAATAAAATAAAAAATAAATAAATAGGTGGCTTACAGTTGGTTTCTTGGAACCTGGATAGATGTGGGGCTGGCTTTTTCCAGTTACCCATTTGAGAAAGAAGGCAGGAGTAAAACCCCAACAGTGGGAAAGAGAAGGTTTGTGGTACTGGGATTTTCATTGTTAAGTACCTCTTCCATTAATACACTAGGGGTGGATTCTGCCCTCCACAATAGGAAAGAAGAAATAAAAGAACCCAACATCATCTCTCCCACAGATAACCAGACTAGAAATTTCACAAAAAGAAGATGTAGCCAACATCAGTATTTCCCAGAGTGGATCTGGCCATAGCACATAATGGATGCGATGGCAATGTAACCTCGGGCAATGTGGCAGGCATCAAGAATGAACAGACACCCCTCTAACTCCTAGGACAGAGCCTGCACAAAGTAGGTGCTTTACAGACACAGCTGGAAGGAAGGGATGGAAGGAGGAAGTTAGGAGGAAAGGGAGGGGTGAAGGGAGTGAGAAGTGTATGAAGTAATAGAGTAAAATACACAGAGAATGAGATCAGAGGGTGTATTTGTTCACTAGCGCTGCCATAACAAAATAACACAGTCCAGGTGGTTTAAACAGCAGAAATTTATTTCCTCACAGTTCTGGTGGGCTTCCCTGGTGGCTCAGAGGGTAAAGAATCTGCTTGCAGTGCAGAAGACTGGGGTTCGATCCCTGGGTTGGGAAGATCTTCTAGAGAAGGGAATGGCAACTCACTCCAGTATTCTTACCTGAAGGATCCCATGGTCAGAGGAGCCTGGCAGGCTACAGTCCATGGGGTGGGAAAGAGTCTGACGCAACTGAGTAATTAACACTTTCACAATTCTGGAGGATGGAAGTCCAAGATTAAGGTGTTAGCAAATTTAGATTTTTCTGAGGCCTCTCTCTTCGACTTGTCTTCTTACTTTGTCCTCACATGGCCTTTTTCCTGTGAGTGTGCCCCCACCCGGCGCCTCCCCATGTCCAAATTTCCTCTTCTCTTAAGGGTAGCGGTCCGATTGGATGAGGTCCCTCACTAACTGCCTCGTTTCAACTTAGTCATCTCTTTAGAGGCCCTATCCTCAAATACAGTCACAAGCTGAGGTACTCGGGGCTAGAACTCCAACGTAAGATGTGGAGGAGACATAATTCAGCCCATGACAGAGGAAAGCATCCATTTCTCTGCACTCTGTCTGCACCACTTCTCCCTGTGAGATCCAGAATCTTGACTGGGAGAAGCGGTTCCCAGAGAGGAGGCCCCGAGAACCCAGGACCTCAGGTGATGCAGCATTGACGGCATGGAGGCGCTCCAGCTTTCCCTGCAGGGTCCCTACTGACTCATCTGACAGTCACAACCACAAGGAATGGCCAGGGACAAACACAAAGAGCAGAGGACCAACCTCACAAGGTGCCTAAGAATTTTTTTTTTTTCTAACACAAAAAGCCGTAGGTGGGAGCATCAAACAGTTTACTGGTGACTTAAGAATCTCAGTATCTCTGGGAGAGTCTTCCTTCCCCAACCAGAGAAGGAATCAAAATGAGGGAACTCTCATCTCTGTTCAAGGGTAAACTGAGGGAACTTGTCAGGACTGTGATCATATAATTATCTAGACACACTGGGAAATAAACAAAGCATCTCACACTGCTAGTTGGAGCTTGGCTGATGCCATTCTAAAGGCAAAGGGAATTATCAGGACTTTTAAAACTTCTGCTCTTCTCCTAGGGTTCTTATAGAATATCTGCTTTCATTATGCTTGTCTAAATGAAGACATCTCATAGGAAATCCCCTGTGTTGTGGATTTCAGGGCTTCCTACTTGGGGTTGCATTCTGGCACAGTACGCAGTGGATCACAGTCATGCGCTACAGTGATGACCCCACCACACTGATCATATGTGCAGCTGTTACTAGCCCCTTAACCTTTCTGAGCTTTCATTTCCACATCCATAATTGTGAGCAGTTAATAACCTCAGTAACCTCAGTCCTGGAGCTGCCACGCCTTTAATGCAAGCAGTAAAAAGTCATATAGTACAGAATTCAGTAGTTCCCAAACACACCCACTGTCTTATAATTATTTACTCCCTCTGTGGAAATCTTTGACCCTTTGGTACAGTATTTATTTTAAAACTTGCTCATCTCATCTTGTGAGAGACTAATTGAGGTTATTAGCATGACTAAAGGGTTACTTATACCTTTCAGACTAAAAACAAGTGTTCTTTCTAGTCAACCAGAGGCTGCTGAGAGTAGAGGCAGAAGCAGTGGAACACGAGAACATTCTGTTCTGCTCCCTCTATTTCTTTCCCTGTTCCCCTTCAAAATTTGTAAAATTTGTTTTACTAAGACAGTTATAAAGTGAAAGTGAAGATGTTCAGTTGTGTCCGTCCATGGGATTTTCCAGGCAAGAATACTGGAGTGGGTTGCCATTTCCTTCTCCAGGGGATCTTCCCAACCCAGAGATCGAACCCATGTGTCCCACATTGCAGGCAGACGCTTTACCATCTGAGCCACCAGCGGTAACCATAATAATAACACATTTCTGGAACTTTACTGGTCTTTGACCTCTTGCAATGGCTATAATTTTCTGGATGAAATTTTACTGCCATGAAAAAGATTTTTAAAATAATCAATTTACTTTTTAGATCAATATCCAAATTGTGAATTAAAGAAGGAAAATCATTCTACATTACAGGAAAAAACATTTATAAAATTTCACATCCACTCATAATTTAAAGAAAAAATATTTTTAATCTGGCACAGAGGATTACAAAAGAACCTACAGCTAACATCATAATTAATGATGAAATACTTAAATGCTTTTCTTCTTAAATTAAGTTCATGATAATGCACTGGAGTCCATAATTAACATACAAGATCAAAAATATAAATTAATAAAAGGCACAAATAATGGAAAGTAAGAAATAAAATGATCAAAATCCTAAGATAGCATGGTAGAATATACAGAATATTTAGAAACAAACTAAAACTTAAAATTTGCATTAAGATTGCATAAAATTATTATGTACCAAGTAATATATCTAACAACATATTTATAATTACTTTGGCTTAATACAAAGTATGCACTGTCAAATCAAACTCATACATACCCTAACTTCTGTTCTTTAGTAAGCTTTGCTAATAATAGCAGGGGCTTCCCTGGTGCTGGTGGCTCAAGTCAGTAAAGAATCTGACTGCAATGCAGGAGACCTGGGTTCGATCCCTGGGATGGGAAGATCCCGTGAAGTAGGGCATGGCAACCCACTCCAGTATTCTTGCCTGGAGAGTTCCCACGAGGCTCCAGTCCATGGGGTCACAAAGAACAGGACATGACTGAGTGACGAAGCACACACAATAATATCAAACTGCTTCCCAGGTGGTGCAAATGGTAAAGAATCCACCTGCCAATGTAGGAGATGCAAGAGACCCAGGTTTGATTCCTGAGTCAGGAGCCTACTGGCAATCAAGAGGCACCAGCAAGGCTGGAAAAGGCCTGAAGTATTCTATGTGGCTCCCCAAGTCCTTCCTTCTAGCATCAAACAGGATTTTTAGGTCCTAAATAATAGATGAAATTTCTAATGAGATTTGTAGGTCACTTCATACAGTGGGGACATTTTATATGATGTTTCACCAAGTCATAAAACATCTCATTTTATAGCCTGGGGAGTTATGTAGTTTCATTGACATTCTCCAAGGAGCTATGTCTTATAAATTCATAAACTGTAAGTTTGTTTACAAGTAACACTAAATCAGAGACATCATTTGCTCTAATCATTCCATAAATAAGGACTCCTTTTCTAGCAATTGCCATTACTCTATTTGTCTACAAGTCTAGTTATTATGCTTATAAGAATAGACCAAGTCAATAATCACAGGAAAGTCTGCTTGAAATCCTTCCTTCCTAGATCTCTAATCAGAGAACTATAAAATAATGAGAGATATCAAATAAACAGAGAGATCCATTATTTTATGGATAGAATTATACAAAACTCATCAATCATTTTAATTAAATTTCTAGGTTTACTGTCATGTTAATAAAATTCCCCACAGTTTTTTGTCTGTAAAACTTGACAAGCAGATCCTAAACCGTATATGGAAATACAATAACCAAAAATTGCCAAGTTATTCTTGAAGAATAGGGTAGGTGGTTTGCTCCACCAGATGTCAATCTAACCATAAAGCTACAGTTAGTAAGACTATGTGCTCTTGGCCAAAACTAGGTGAGAACAGAACACAATATCTAAACATATAAGTTACATATTTGTTGATACTTGATTTGTATTAAAGATGTTAACGTAGAGTATTGTTGTTCATTCACTAAGTCGTGTCTGACTATTTGCAACCCCATGGAGGTTAGTATGCTAGGCTTCCCTGTCCTTCACCATCTCTCAGAGTTTGCTCAAACTCATGTCCATTGAGTCAGTGATACCATCCAACCATCTCATCCTCTGACATCCCCTTCTTCTCCTGCCTTCAATATTTTTCCAGCATCAGGGTCTTTTCCAGTGAATCAGCTCTTAATACCAGGTGGCCAAAGTACTGGAACTTCAGCTTCAGCATCAGTCTTCCCAATGGATATTCAGGGTTGATTTCCTTTAGGATTGACTGGTTTGAATACCCACTTACTTTGATGGAAGAGGTCAAAATTTTTATATTTAATTTTGACCCCTTACTCAAATCACAGAAATTAGCTTCACATGTAATAAGTAGGAAAATCTGTATATGTGAATAAAGCTTCAAACCATTATTATAAGAAAATATCTTTACAACTTTGGAATAGACAAATATTTCCAAAATAAGACACAGTTTTTAAAAGAGGATAATATAATTATACTAAAATTTAGAACTTCTCTTCCTGGAAAGACAGCATAAAGAGACTAAAAATGCAAACTACAGAGTGAGAAGTGATCTTTTAATTCAATAACTGACAAACATCTTGTATCCAGAATATATAAATATTTCAATATGAAAAACACAGTCCTTAAGAAAAAAGGGGAAGAGATTTCAATGGGCCCTTCAAAGAAAAAGAAATCCAAATGGGCAATAAATATATGAAAAGATGCTCAAAGAAATGCAAATAATAACCACTTTCAATAAAAACCTTCCTAAATGGCTAAAAACAAAAAGACTATCAACGTCAAATTTTGGCAATGACATGGAGCAACAGGAATGTACTCTTCTGGCAGGTTAGAAGTGTATGTACATTGGCACAATTACTTTGAAAAACTGAAGTTTCAGCTATTAATTTAAAAATCATTAAAATAGTAAATAATATTTTGAAATAGCAGGAAACGTAAGAGACAGGGGTTCAGTTCCTGAGTCAGGAAGATCCATCCCCTGGAGGAGGAAATGGCAAATCACTTCAGTATGATTGTCTGGAGAATTCCATGGACAGAAGAGTCTGGCAGGCTACAGTCCATGGGGTTACAAACAGTCAGACATGACTGAAGAGACTTAGCACACACGCCATTAAGCACAGGTATACATTCCAAGACCCCCAGTGGATGTCTGAAACCATAGAGAATACCAAATCCTATGTATACATATGCAGTGCTTTCTTCTACACCCTCAGACTGGTAGCGTATACAGTGAGAATAGGCTGGACAAAGGGATGATTCACACCCAGGCAGGATGCAGCAGGACTGCACAAGATTTCATCACACTACTCAGGATGGCGTGCAATTTAAAACTTATGAATTGTTTATTTTTGGAATTTTCCATTTAATATTTTTGGACCACAGTTGACTGGGTAACTGAAACCACAGAAAACAAAACCATGGATAAGGAGGGACTACTGTATTGTATCTTCAAGATGTTAGAAGAAAAGATGTGTCATTTGGTTTTGGTATTCAGTATAATGTGAAATATGAGAGTCATTGTATTGCAAATCATGTGCTTACATTTTAATGGTACATTCTGTGTATTAGACCAGAAAACTGAGATCCTGCCTTTTTCACATATTTTGTTCAATTTCAATTTCTTGAGAACACTCAGAACAAGCCTAATGTCTCTTTTACAACACAATCTTTCAGAAATTAGAAATGTCCCTGGATTGTTCTTTGCCCTGAATGGCTCTTTCGCCTATATTTTTTTTTCCTTCACCAATCTGATCACTACCCTATGAATGTATTTTGACTTGGTTCATGTCTCTTGAATTGCTGGGGTCCAGAATTAAACACAGTTTCCCTGGTGGCTCAGCAGTAAGAATCTGCCTGCAATGCAGGAGCTGTAGAAGATACAGATTCAATCCCTGGGTTGGGAAGATGCCCTGGAGGAGGGCATGTATGGAATACTGACTCCAGTATTCTTGCCTGGAGAATCCCATGGACAGAGAAGCCTAGCGGGCTACAGTACATGAGGTCACAAAGAGACATGACCGAAGTGACTTAGCATGCGCACATGCTGAATTAAACGCTTCATTTTGTGTATATTTTGACAAAGCAGATTCAAGTGATACAGAGACTTCTCTTTTATTAGATACTAAAGTCCCTTGGACTGCAAGGAGACCAAACCAGTCAATCCTAAAGGAAATCAGTCCTGAATATCCATTGGAAGGATTGATGCTGAAGCTGAAGCTCCAATACTTTGGCCACATGATGTGAAGAACTGACTTATTGGAAAAGACCCTGATGCTGGGAAAGATTGAAGGCAGGAGAAGGGGATGACAGAGGATGAGATGATTGAATGGCATCACTGACTCAATCGATATGAATCTGAGCAAGCTCCAGGAGTTGGTGATGGACAGGGAGGCCTGGCGTGATGGACAGGGAGGCCTGGTGTGTTGCAGTCCATGGGGTAGCAAAGAGTCAGACATGACTGAGCAACTGAATTGAACTGATATTTCCCATTGACTTTCTGATAGTCACTTAAAACTTTTATACTTTTGAATATACACTGCTTCCTATGAACTAAAACTTTTGTCTTTCCTATACATATTATTATAAAGCTACTCTCTCTAGTGCATTTTAAACCATTTGCAGTCATTTATATTTATCAAATCTTAAATGCATTTGTTAAACAGCACAATACTCCAATCTTCCTTCAGGATTCTATTTTTGCCATAGAAAATATTCATCAACTGACAAAACAGCATAGTACGATCTCTGTTTGCTTGCAAATGATGTGAAGGGAGGGGAGTTTGTTGTATTTGTGTATAGATATGGATATAAATAGATAGAGATAGGCATAGACAAAGACATTGATATATATTACTACAAAGATAGTAACTTGCCATATAGGCAAGTATTAACTGCAGTCGTTCTGAGCTGGTAAGATTATGGGTGATTTATATTTTCTAATGTTTGATTTTGAACTTCTTTTATAATGTGTATCTAGTAAGATCAAATACTCAAAATTAATGACACCTTGTGTGCTTAAAGGGAGAGAAGACAAGTCACACTGGGACAGGTTAGCCTCAGATAGGATTTGTGTTACAAATGTTTGAGATGAATCTCAAAAATAAATAGAAAGTTTATTTGCTCACTTGCCTGCTGTTTACCACTTGCTATGCAGTGGGGTTCTTGGGGCTGGGGACCCCTACATTACAAGACTCTTGAGCAAGATGATTGTATCTGCATAGAAAAATGTCAAGGAAATGAATAGAGTAGATTTAAGCAGTATTTCCCAAACTAGAACACTAGTATTTACTAATGAATACCCTTGAATATTCATTAGTATTGATGTTATCATTAATATTTATATAATTGGTGAACCAGAGGGATTGTTTATCAAATAAACTTTAGAAATGCCATATTTTGCGTTATACTTTTGACATTTGAAATGCACACAAATATATTAAAGTCCAGAGAGCCTTTCCATAAAGAAACATGTTAACTTTTCTTAATACATCATTTTCCAAACTGGTTTGATCCTCTGGAAAGCCTGTAAACATGCTTGCATACCATGCACTCAATTTGGGAAATACAGAATTAGAGAAACACTGAAGGGGAAAAACAGCAAAGCACAGTATTTGGTTACCTAAGGAGGAAGAGAGATGAGAAGAATTAAAAGATGTTGCTCTGTTTTCTGTCCCCTGACCAGGAAAACGGTGCTATATGATCACCAGGTTTTAGAGATTCGGTTAGATGGAAATTATCATGCAAGCTTCCATTATTTAGGTGTCAGGTGACAGCATACCGATGTTTGAAGATATTCATGTAGTAAGTCTATATACCTACAAAAGGCATGTCAAAATCTGCAGAAGAAATTCTAATAAGCTATTCACAGAACTTTGCTACTAATCAAAACGCATTATCTCACAGTGTTCCAGCACAACTGCTAAAGAAGTCACAGTAAATGGGTCTTATAAGTATGGAAGCTGAAATTATTTCCATGGGATATTCTTTTTCTAGATACCATAACTAAGGGACTTGGAGCCTCCTTCCCACTGGCATGTGAGATTCTGGGAAATACCTTTAATCTGTATTGCCATTTCCTTGAGTTTTCTGTTATTTAAGAGTTTTATTAGTGTGTCTGTGCTAAGATAAAATTCTAGAAAGTAAAACAAGATGTGAACAGCTAGGGGCTAAAATCACAGGGCCTGAAGCAAATTCTCAGACAGAAAGAATATTAACATCTAAGAACTGTCAGTGTGTTTCCCACCCTGGGGAAGCAGGGGGATTTACCAGCTTCTGGCATGCCCAGTCAGACTGAGCTCTGAAAATGTGTAAGTCTACTTCCCTTCTAAAACAAGAAAGTGAGAAGGCAAGGACAGTTTGTTCCTTCCATTCCAGGCATTTTGCTGACCTGATTTGTGCGCTGAAGCAATTGCGGGAGTTCACCTTCCTTAGTCCCACATCTGCAGAAGGAAAAGACCAGTGACAGCAATGTGGCTTGGCTGTCCACTCCTCAGGTTTGCCAAAAATGACCAGAGCACCGTAAGTATGGCAGCTGGAAAAGGCTTTGGGGTTAGGGAAAGGTTTAAATCCCACAACTCCTTTACCAAATTAAAAAATATGAAAGAAAAAAAAAAAAAGAATGAAAGTCTGCCATTTGAGGCAACATGGATGGACTTGGAGGGCATTATGCTAAGTGAAGTGAGCCAGACAGAGAAAGGCAAAGTATGATATTACATGTGACACCTAAAAAACTGGTGAATATGACAAAAAAGAAGCTGAATCACAGACACAGAGAACAAACTATTCGTTACCAGTTGTTGTTGTCTAGTCAGTAAGTCATGTCTGACTCTTTTACACAACCCTGTGGACTGTCACCAGCCAGGCTCCTCTGTCCATGGGATTTCCCAGGTAAGAATACTGGAGTGGGTAACAATTTCCTTCTCCAGGGGATCTTCCCAACCTGAGGACTGAACCCGTGTTCCCTGTATTGCAGGTAGATTCTTTACTGTGGAGCCACCAGGGAACCCCTTGGTTACCAGTGGGAAGTATCTATCTTGAAAGTGAAAGTCTCTCAGTTGAGTCCAACTCTTTGCGATCCCATGGACTATACAGCCCATGAAATTCTCTAGGCCAGAATACTGGAGTGGGTAGCCTTTCCCTTCTCCAGGGGATCTTCCCAATACAGGGACTGAACCCAGGTCTCCAGCATTGCAGGCAGATTCTTTACCAGCTGAGTCACAAGAACCACTAAGCATCCAAGCAGGAATGCAAGGTAGAACCTGATCACAGATCGATTTCCCACTTGTACCACCTGAAGCCACCTACTTCCCTAGTAACAAGTTGGAACAAAATTGAAGAAATTACTTCCATTCAAACATATGTAGAGTCCCTTGGCCCTGAAGTGAGCTTGTAACTGACTGCAGCCTGGCCAAGACATCCTGTCTCTGCACTAGAGTAGGGGGAATACCTGCTTTAATAAAATACAGAGGCACCATCCTTCCCACTTCTGCACTACTTTCCATCCTCCTAAAAAAAACACTGACTTTTCCAAACATATTTTTCTATGTACAGCATTGCCCAACTTGCAAATGGAAAATAATATTGGACAGTATATTTCAGCTAGTAGGAAAAAGGCAAATATTTATGTTTTGGGTTCAATTTCCTGGAAAGTAGACTGAGACAAAGTTTTGCATGGGAAATGTGTATTTAAGAGTGCCCTTGGGATCAATATTTGGGGAAGGAGGGAATGGAAGTAAAAATGGACAAAACAGAAAGTCAGACTATAGTGACAACCCAAACAACCCCTGGTCAATGCCATGGGGGAACTCTGGAGATAGAATGGACCTTCTGAGTTGTCCTGAATTTAACCAAGATCATCAGACTTTTACATTCCATTAGACATGGGTCATGTTGGAAACAGTACGATCTTGGGCAAGACAGCTGTCTATAACTGAAAGGAGTGGTTGACACTGAAGGATGTCTGTCTGCTGAGAGCACTCCCAATAAATCCTTCATTACAGGGGATCAGGACTGTGCATGACAACATCCCCTACAAACTTGACGGTGTTTAAATTTGGTATGAGCTACCCACTCCAGTGTTCTTGCCTGGAGAATCTCAGGGATGGGGGAGCCTGGTGGGCTGCCGTCTCTGCGGTCGCACAGAGTCGGACACAACTGAAGCGACTTAGCAGCAGCAGCAGCAGCCCTTTTTAAGTTCACTTAAACTTGCTATGGGATCACTGCCAGCTCTGGCCACTGTGTCCTCATGATAGAATTGACTGTGCTAAAGTTTCTGAGGGTCTCCCTGGCAGCTCAGTGGTAAAGAATTTGCCTGCCAATGCAAGAGACCAAGAGATGTAGGAGACGAGGGTTGGATCCCTGGATCAGGAATATCCCCTAGAGAAGGAAATGGCCACCCATTCCAGTATTCTTGCCTGAGAAATCCCATGGACAGAGAAGCCTGGCAAGCTACAGTCCATGGGATCACTAACACAACTTAGTAGCTAAACAACAACAAAATTCTCTGAAGTATCTATCTTGTGGATGGTCCATGAAGTCTGTTGAGCTGGAAACAACTTTCATGCATCTGAAAGCATGTTTTAACGCATCCTTCAGGGTTCTTGGTGCTTCCTTGAAGAACACTGAAGGAGTACCTTGAATTTAAGCTGGACATATCAAACAGTTCTCCATAATCCCATGAGTAATGAGCCGCGCAAAGGACTGGGCACCACCATTTATAAAAGTGATTGTAAACTAGCAGACTCAGCTCAGAAATCTAAACTAAGAAATATTACTAATCTTGATCAAAATATACAATTAGTCAAAAATAATTCTCATAAACTAAATAAAGTTAATGCTACTTCGGCAGTTTGCTTTACTTCGTAAACTTTCAAGAGTCAGGATGACACTGTGCAGCTGTTCCATAGCGTTTATAAGAACAAGGTTTCCTTAGCTATGTTCACATCTCAATTGTGAAGAGACAAAGCACATGGTCACAAAAAGTATTAATCACATTATTTATGGGAACTCCTACTTAACCTTATAACTTGAGACATTTAATAGTAAAGCCATTCTAGTCATCTGAAGTCAGAGTCTGGTTCTGCTCCTTTTGATGTTTAAGAAGGAATAATCCAAGACCAGTGTAGCAAGGTGAGAATGTTTCTGGGGTGAGAATTGGTACAAGTTCCTAATATACTTCCAACCGAGGGACCTTGGGCAATTCCACTTTATTTCCTTCATCTGTAAAGGGAGAGGATTAAAATTTTATGTAGTCTTTTAGAGTCTTTCTGATCTAAAAGTCTATGATTCTTTTCATCTTTCAGATTAGCGAGTAGTTGAGTGCTCAGAAGCAGATTTAGACTCAGTAACACAAGAAAATAACTGTAATTATTATGTACACTGGCTGATAGTAACCATTACTCTGATAATCATTTCACGATATACACACAATGTACCAAATCATTATGCTGTACACCTGAAGCTAATACAATGTTACATGTCAACTATACCTCAATTTTAAAAGATACAATAAGAGTAACTGAAAGATTTCCCTTTAGAGAGGTGAATTATAAAAGTTTCATATGTGAAACATTCAGAATATGATATCCACCCTCTGATCTTTCATCAGGAGTAACGACATTTGCTTTCATTACCAAAGATAGTTAATAAGATACTCTGAAGTTGAGAGACTGTCCTGTGAGTTGAATATCATAATTCTGCATTAGCTCTAGTTTTTTATCAAAATTGAAATAGACAGTTAATGAACCATTTTTTCTTTTTCCTATTACAATAATCTCATTTCAAAGTGTTAGTGCTGCTCTAATATATCTCTCTTACAAATGATGACCCAGAAAATGGAATCACCCAAGTCAATGTTATTCATGTACTTCATTTAAGAATATCTTTTAAATACCTTTTTCATTTTCAGTTTACTAATGCCTCAGTTTCATAGTTAGATCTAACAAATTTTAGTTTCCTCCTCTGTAAAATGGGGGTGATAATAGCATTGACCTCATCGGTGGTGGTTGTAAGAGTTAAATGAAATCATGAATGTACATTTGATAACCCAGTACTGTGCACACAGTAGGGACATAATGAGTATTGTCACTGCTGTTGATATCATTCTTGAGGTCTGGACTACAAGAAACCACTGGGACTAGTTGTAGTTTTCAAATCATTCAGGATGGCTGAAGTGATGACGGTAGTTGAGATTGCCTAGAGAGAGAATATAGAGTGGGGAAAAAAAAAGCCAAAAGAGAAAATGCCAAATATTCAGAAGGAAAAAAAAGAAAAGCAATCTATAATGGGTTAATCAGAGAATGAGAAAAAACACCAGGAACGTTTGGCATGAAAGAGGACAAGAGATCTGTTTCTTTCCTATTCATTGATTACCTTAAAATAAATCTGTTCTTTGGCAACTGGACCTTAAAATGACTGGGAGGCAACGTCACCATGAAAAAGTAAAAGTACTTATTGAGTTCTCTAGAAATTATGTACTTTGGCTTAACATTCTTACAATTTAGAATCCAGGAAGTCAATGTTCTTTCCTCATTATTATAACAGAGAATAGTTTCCTTGGTCCGTCCGTAGTTGATCTGAAAAAGACCGTGATGAAACAACACACTGACGGAAGAGGGAAATGGCTTAAAGAATTTTCCAACAAGCATTGCATAGCCCTCTATCAACCCCAGGGTATTATGTGTACCAGGAATCTGCTGCAGGAAACGAAACGACTCTGAGTATATGTCATTCTTTATGGCTGAACTAACAGCA
The DNA here is from genome assembly GCF_016772045.2 of Ovis aries. Lineage (NCBI taxonomy): Eukaryota > Metazoa > Chordata > Mammalia > Artiodactyla > Bovidae > Ovis > Ovis aries. Next base: position 34,287,153 of record NC_056069.1, on the reverse strand, counting down.
AAAAGCAGCAGCCTGCTGACAAATTTCATATCCAATTCAAAGCACGGTATTTTCATTCCTAACTACACTCCATTAGCTCTGACATTTCAAGAGTCGATGGAAAACCAGAAATTACACATTTCATTTATGGTATTGTCTGCTTTTTCTTCAGGAACATTAATGACTGTTCAAAAAGCTTTCATGAGAAATTCATCTTCAAAGGCTGCTCCTCTACCAAGTGACCACACCCTTTTGTAGCCACATACAGAGATGATCCGGCAATCAAAAATGAACACATGGTGCTTGCTTCCAGCTGGTAAACAAAATAATCAAGTCTCAATTTAATTAGACTTTAAAATGGCACTTGGGCTATGTTATGGCATTTTCTACAAATAAATAAGCACTCTTATAATTTTACAAATAGTGGACATGAGAAGAGAAAAACTAGAGTGGTTCTAATTATCTTACCAGATTAAAAGTGCTGAATCAGAGTTCTAAAGTCACCCAGCCATCTATTCCCCATGAATAATTCAGAGGACTATGGCTGTATATTATTCTGATCCAACTATGGTTCAAAATTTAGAGTTGCTCGGCAGGACTTCTATGGACTGTTCTCTTCACCATTTCTGGAATTTGCCTCCTTGAGTATAAAATTCCAGAAAGAATGTAAGCAATGAAATAACAGATTTGCCTCCATTCATGAAAACTTCCAGTTTCATTAGAGAGAATACATCAAAAAATATAGTCTGTGTGAGCTAGGACAGAAAAATCATGCTCTATTGATATTCATTGCACTAATTTAGAGAATTCATCATTAACAGGAATATAGATACACATCATCAGTCTAATGACATTATAGCCAGTGGAAAAGAATTTCTTTCCTGAGCTGGCTTGTAATTCAGAGAGGTATTGTAAGAGTAACAGCTGCTTTAGACTACATCTTGAAGTCATAGTGACCAGAAATACTAACTTTGATTTGCAAGTTGCAAATATTATTTCTCTGGGTTCTTATTACCTTGGTCAGAGGTAGTTTTACCACTGGAATCAGCTTTATCCATTACAGTCCCACATAAAACCCAAGAAAAGAATGGTGGGTAGAGAAAAATTATGAGTGTCATAATTATGAGAACAATCATGACTGTCAAATACCATACATAAGCAGTCAGCAAGCATATCAATTACACCATAACCAGTAGAGCTTAAAAACTATTATCATCATCCTCTGGATGGTAGACAGCAAGGTAGGAATTTATCTCCAGAGTTAACAACAGTTCATTTGGGCATATCCAGTACACATCACTTTTCACTTAGGAAACATTCTGGGAAGCAGAAAGTGAATTCAGGGAGGACAGAAAATGGGGAGGGGGAGAAATATATTTTGAAATTTGCTTAACCTTTATATAGTCAACAAATGTGACAGCCTGCTACAGATAAGGTGCTGAAGGCAGTGCTTAGAGCATGGTCTCTGCCTTCCAAAAGACAGAGTGTAGTTAGATTCGTATCAATCTACATTTTACATGGCCTCTTATTTCACTAGCAGCAAGCTGTTGTCCCCGTACAGCTTCCTGGAACTACAATTGAGGACCAATTTATTCCTTTTTAGTACATTTCTGTTCTTTCCCTTTGAATTCTCAGCAATAATAATCTGGTCAGCAGGAAGGCCAGGACCAAATATTAATGAGATAATTATGATGTTTTCTTACACCAGGCAACCAGGGACTTCTGGCAAGGACCAGGCAAGATGAAAAACAAGAGGACATGGATAAAAGTCCAAAATAACAAGGATAATAAGTCCAAAAATGACTTAGGCTCCCTGACAGCCTCATTGAAGAAGCAAAATCTAACAATAAACATCAAGAAGACTAGTATATACTAGTGAGGTGGAGAGAAAAGTGAAGAGACGAACCTGTAGCACAAGGACCTAGTTTACGGAGCTTTTTTGCACATCCTCGTGTAGATACATCTCCCCAAACTGAAGCATATTTTCTAAAATATTTTATTCTTTGGGTCATCCCAGTGCACCAGCCCCAAGCATCCTGTATCCTGTATCGAACCTAGACTGGTGATTCGTTTCTTACATGGATTCATGTACACCCGTGGCAGATTCATGTCAATGTATGGAAAAACCAATACAGTATTGTCAAGTAAAAAAAAAAAAAAAAAAGACATTGTTGATATACTTACCATAAGACATGTGATCTGCAACACTTTACATAATCCAGAAAGATGAATAAACTATTATAAATAAAAAAAAATAAATAAAATATTTTATTTTATTCTTACACATAGCAAAGTCTTTCTTTGCATGTAGGAAAGTTGCAAAAGTTAAGTTATACCACAGTTTAGAGGGTACATAGAAAATTTAATTTCTTAATTTTTCTTTATATAATGCCTTTGTCCTGAGGTGCATACACTGGCTGGCAGAAAAAGAGACAAAATGCCTGAGCTAATTTAATGCTTAACTAAATCCAATAATTTACAAATCTTTCCCTAAAATAACAAGTGTATGCTGGTGAAAGAAGTGTGTGACTTTTTAAAAATTTTATTTATTTATTTTAATTGGATGCTAATTCCTTTATAATATTGCGGTGGTTTTCACCATACATTGACATGAATCAGCCACAGGTGTACAGATGTCCCGCCATCCTTAACCAAAAAAAAAAAAAAAATGTGTAGCTTACACTTCTTTTGGGGTGAGTCCTCAGAGCTGTTCTGGCACCCACTGGTACCCAACATGACACCACTTAACTCTCTTTTAGTCAGCAGGCACCTGGCTATTCAAGGTCTACTTTTTGCCTAGAGACATTGCTCCCACACAGCATTTGAAACTTCCTCTCTTTCTGACTCAACTCATAGCTTTACAAACCCAAATAGATCTCTTCCTTATTCCTCATGACCCTAAAACCTAGCAGGTCACCTCCTTCAACTTTAACTGTGGGATTGCCTCATCCCACTATCTTCACTCTGTCTGCTTTTTCAGTTCATCCTTTGACAAAAGTGTTACTGATAACTCTCCACACTGTTAGTCAAAATTAAAAAAAAAAAAATACATAACAGAGCAGACAGTATCTGGCACTCTAGACATCAGTACAACAGGAGTCCCTTCTCATACTGGTAAAAAAACAAAGCAAAACCTTAAGACAAAGCAAAACCTAAAAACTTAGTTTTGGTGCTTAATTTTGGTGATGGACAGGCTCTCCAGTCTCCCTTCAAACGAACTAAAGTAATTCAGAAGAGAATTAAAACAAAGGTATAGGGTAGGGAAAGGGCAGAGTACCTTTTTTAAAAAATAATTGCTTTTTTAAAATAATTGTTTTTGTGACACCCCCCAAAACATGGAGTTGGGAAATACAGGTTTGGGCTAGACAGTGTCTCTGACTGTAAGCCTACCTCTGTGCTCTTCCTCTCGTTTGCCCAGTGTCCTTAGTGGTGACCGGAAGTATTGCTCTAAAAGGTCGCAGGGCAGGAATACATACAAGGGAGCATGCTTGTGCTTCATTCCCCACTCCCCAACAGACCGACTCACTGGCATGCTGAGCACCCCTATGGCCCGCTTCCATTTCAAGTAGGAGACCAGATTCCTGAGGTAGGCTTGGCTCTACCGCAGGCATCGCCTGAGTGCCAGGCCCACTGGGGTTTCCTGATAACTAGGAGCACCACATGGCCCCTGAAATTCAGCCAGCTTTCACCCTTTTAAGAACTCCTGATCCTATTCTACTAGCAATCCTTGAATCCAACTTATTAATGAGGGCTTTCTAGAGTTTTCAAGCTATATAAATATTTTGGTGTGATCCTTTTTTTCCCTTCCAAAGCAACATCAAATCTCCAGCTGCTGGGAAACAGCGCTTTTCCCTATCATTGGAATCAATGAGTCAAGGCATATGTCTTTAATGGAGGTTTTGGCAAGGGTGATATTAGAGTTATTATTAGATAGAAGTAAACTGAATAGTTTGTTTTCTGTGCTTCACATACAAATCAATGGTTTAAATCAAACACTGCAGTTTATAATGTGATAGAAATATTTACATGGGGAAAAAAGCACTAGTCAAAGTACAGCATTAAGATAATGCAAGTTTTGCAAATTCCAGAAGCCAACATATTTTACAGATCACTAGAAAAGAAAGCACAAAGAAAACCCAAAGAAAGTATATCAGTTCTGTCAGGAAATGGGCTTTACCCTCAAAGAGGTTCACGTAGCATTTTCTGGTGGCCAGGGAGAGGAGACTCACTTTAGGTATCCAAGTAATAAAGTAATGATGGTGATAGTGAGAAGGCACAGTATGAATACAACTACACAGAAATTCAGAGAAGTCTAACAGCTAGAGTGGGATCCACAGTAGAGCCAGGCTGCAGAATCCCCACCTGCAGCCTGGACACCAGGTCTACAAAAGCAGTAAAAATATAATGAATGGTTTATGGTATTACATCTTAATGCATGATGAAACAATATGTTTCCAGATTTTGTCTCTGAAGTAACATGTCACTAATATTTTCGTTTTCCCTTTTCTATCCCATCACTGATTTCTTGATTTTTTCCCCCACCTTCACACATTTTCTTATGTTTCTCCTTTAATAGTCTATTCTTCTTAACTCCAGCTTGACCTTGACTTAAGAACTCACCCAAATAGTTTCAGTTCAGTTCAGTTCAGTTGCTCAGTCATGTCCGACTCCTTGTGAGCCCATGAATCGCAGCACACCAGGCTTCCCTGTCCATCACCAACTCCCGGAGTTCACTCAGACTCATGTCCATCAAGACAGTGAGGCCATCCAGCCATCTCATCCTCTGTCGTCCCCTTCTCCTCCTGCCCCCAATCCCTCCCACCTTCAGAGTCTTTTCCAATGAGTCAACTTTTTGCATGAGGTGACCAAAGTACTGGAGTTTCAGCTTTAGCATCAGTCCTTCCAAAAGAAATCCCAGGGCTGGTCTCCTTCAGAATGGATTGGTTGGATCTCCTTGCAGTCCAAGGGACTCTCAAGAGTCTTCTCCAACACCACAGTTCAAAGGCATCAATTCTTCAGCACTCAGCCTTCTTCACAGTCCAACTCTCACATCTACACATGACCACTGGAAAAACCATAGCCTTGACTAGACGGATCTTTGTTGGCAAAGTAATGTCTCTGCTTTTGAAAATGCTATCTAGGTTGGTCATAACTTTCCTTCCAAGAAGTAAGCATCTTTTAATTTCATAGCTGCAGTCACCATCTGCAGAGATTTTGGAGCCCAAAAAAATTAAGTCTGACACTGTTTCCACTGTTTCCCCATCTATTTCCCATGAAGTGATGGGACCAGATTGCCGGGAGAAACATCAATTACCTCAGATATGCAGATGACACCACCCTTATGGCAGAAAGTGAAGAGGAACTAAAAAGCCTCTTGATGAAAGTGAAAGAGGAGAGTGAAAAAGTTGGCTTAAAGCTCAACATTCAGAAAACGAAGATCATGGCATCTGGTCCCATCACTTCATGGGAAATAGATGGGAAACAGTGGAAACAGTGTCAGATAGTTTAATTCCCTCTATATGTCCTTTGATATTACTTCTACTTCTCTCTGCATTTCCTAATTTGGTCCAAACAAGACAAAATCAGATTGGCCTATTCATTTTTTTTACACCAAACCTCAAAATAGGTCATTGGCCGGTCTCTGAATTTGGGAAGGGAAGACTGCAGTCACCTGGTACTCTAAACCTGCCTTGTTAGCTATGAGCAAAGAAGTAAGGACCAAGGGCATGGCACCAAGGTTGGTAGACTGAACGTACAGCCCTATAATTCACTTACATGATGAGAAAGTAACAAGAGTTCCATCACCTTACTCCTTCCAGAAAAAGTATTTTTTCATATTCAAAGTTTTACGTAGATTTCCCTGGTACCAAGGATTTCCAGAATATACACATGTAACATAATCAAAATAATAAACGAAAAATATAGTAATAATCACTGACTCAAGGCATCTGTCTCGAATGAGAATAAGCTGCTACCTTTAAAAAAAGTACCATATGCATTCCAAAGATAAATGCAAATGAACTTCTGATTCTTAGGTGCTGTTCTTTATCCTCATCACCCTCCCTCCGAATGCCACACTTTCCAGCCGCAATTGACTACCTTTATGGGCATTATTGCTCAAATCCTAATGCAGCCATTGCAACTAATTTCATCTACATGTCTTACATCTTGAAAGTTTTAAGTACTTTTGAAACAAAATAGTCTTGTTTCAAAATGCTAAAGAGATTAAAGCTATATGTACCTAAAAAATATAAATTAATAGAATGGATATAATTATAACTGAACTTAAAACTCATTAAAAGAAGGGACTATCTCTCATGCTCATTTCTCTGCCCTAGACTGGTACAATTTCTGACATGTAGTATGTGCTCGATATACTTTTCAAACTAGTCAATCAATCCATAAATGAATATTATACCTACTTCCAAACAATGGAAAGAATGGAGATTATAGTCTAGAGAGGATTATTTTTTGAACAGTATCAAAAAGATCCCATAGAATCATTGAGTAGACAAAGTAGAAATGAAATAGTTTAGAAGCAGATCTCCTAATTTAAAATGAGTTATTAAAGAAAAGCAAAAGTACAACGGAAACACTGCAGAGACTCTAACAGAAAAAAAAAGAAGGTATTTCATTATACTTAGCCTGGATAGATAGATAAATCTATGCATACATTTATTCCTAAAAATAGCTTCTTTTATCCAAAGCTTAATGTCTACTGTCTGGTGTTTTCAGATAAAGAGTCTCAGAAAAGGGACAGGATTCCTTTCCTCTTTCTGATAAAGTAAGATTCTTAAAAATGGCCGTGAAACTCCTCATAACCCAGGGCCCCTCCCCGCATCTCAAACAAAATTTGGATACCCTATGCCATCTTGTAGCTGAGTTTGTAGGAAACAGTCTTTGCTCTTGATTTCCTCTCTGATTTCACTTGACAACAGAGTACTTAGATTTCCAAACTCATTTTCCTTCTCTACACAGGAAGAACAGAAGGCAGAAACCCCAAAGAGTGTTATGTTTGACTCATTTTCAACTTTATGTAAATAATTTAGCACTTGATAAAGACAAAGGCATGATTTTGCTACTGATGAGGAATATTTACATTTGTTTTCCTCCCTTGTACAGTGAAGCACCCAAATGAGAGACTCATTGCTCTGTACAACGCTGCCACCTTTCTCCCAGGGCTGGCTGTCATTAATTAAAATCACAGAAAGGAGATGATTCACTGAACTGAATCACTCTCATAATGGCTAAAGTTCTAGAAACACGCCCTGGGGCCCAGGAGCTGGATTTTTCTGCTTCTACTTTGGACAGCTCTGAAGCCAACTCAGTTGGTAAAGATAGCTGAAACTCTTTAGTCTCTTTAAACTAAAAAGCAACACGTGCATGCTCAGTCGCTTCAGTCATGTCCGACTCTTTGCAACCCCACGGACTGTAGCCTACCAGGCTCCTCTGTCCATGGGATTCTCCAGGCAAGAACACTGCAGTGGGTTGCCATGCCCTTCTCCAGGGGATCTTCCCCACCCAGGGATCGAACCCGGGTCTCCTGCATCTTCTGCAAGGCAGGCAGATTCTTTACCACTGAGCCACCAGGGAAGTCCTTAAAAAGTAAGATACCTATTGAACTTACTTGAACCATGATTCTGAAGCTAACTGAGAAACAATAATAGCTCAGTGTTAAGGAATTAATGTTTGCATCCCACCACCATTTCCCCAGAAAAAAAATTCATATGTTGGAAGTCCTAATCCCTTCGGGAGGTAACTAGGTGGGTGCAGTCATGATGGTGGTGCCTTCATGATGAGACTGGGGCCCATATCGGGAGAGACCCTAGAGCTCTCTCATCCTCAGCGCTATGACAAAGAGGCTATGTGAGCACACAGAGAGACAGTGGCCATCTGCAAGCCAGGAAGAGGATTCACACCAAGAACTGACCCTTCTAGCACCTTGATCCTCGACTTCCCAGCACCCAGATTTGTGAGAAATCAACATTCGTGGTTTCAGCCACCCAGTCTATGGTATTTTGTTACTGTAGCCCAAGCTGACTAAGACATGCAGGTAAGACAACTATGATTAGACTAGCTACAAAACTGGCACAAATAGCATTCTAAACCTCTACCTAAAAATCTGCTTGAGAAAGTCAGCTTCCTTCTGAGAGCACATTCCAGTCCTATGTATCCTTCTCGCCCCACCCTCACCTCTAAGAGCATAAGTTTCATTGCTAAAGAGAATGCTGTCTCCTTTCAAGTCAAATGACAAGGTCTGCCCCTATTAATTTAACCCTAAAGTGTGTTAGCCAGTTTCTATATATCTGCCACTTCTCCACTCCACTTCGTCCCCACAGCTGAATAAGCAAGAGACAGGAAACTCATAAGTGAAAAAGTGTGCATACAAACAGTATTAGTAGCAATTTTTTAATTAATTTATTTTAATTAGAGGCTAATTGCTTTACAATATTGTGGTGGTTTTTGCCATACATCGACATGAATCAGCCATAGGTGCACATGTGTCCCCCATCCCAAACCCGCCTCTTGCCTCCTTCCTTACCCCACCCCTCTGGGTTGTCCCAGAGCGCTGGCTTTGAGTGCCCTGCTTCATGCATCGAACTTGCACTGGTCATCTATTTTGCATATGGTAATATACACTTTTCAGTGCTATTCTCTCAAATCATCCCACCCTCGTTTTCTCCCAGAGTCCAGAAGTCTGTTCTTTACATCCATGTCTCTTTTGCTGCCTTGCATATAGGGTCATTGTTACCATCTTTCTAAATTCCATATATATGCACTAATACACTATTGGTGTTTCTTTTTCTGACTTACTTCAATCTGTATAATAGGCTCCAGTTTCATCCATCTCATTAGAACTGACTTTTTACAGCTGAGTATTATTCCATTGTGTATATGTACCACAACTTCCTTATCCATTTGTTGGCCGATGGACAGCTGGGTTGCTTCGATGTCCTAGCTATTGTAAACAGTGCTATAGTGAACATTGGGGTACGTGTGTCTCTTTCTCATATTAGCAATTTTAATAGTGGAATTGTGGATAACTTAGTTTTTAATTCATTGGATTTTTTCCTTTATTTTTTACCTAACAACATTTTTATATAATTTTGCCAACATCAGGAGAAACCCCATGCTTTTACCTGAGTGGCCTTCAACCTCAAACAGACTTAAGGAAAATGCAAGAATTTCTTTTTTTTTTAATTTTTACTTTATTTTACTTTTACAATACTGTATTGGTTTTGCCATACATTGACATGAATCCACCACGGGTGTACATGCGTTCCCAAACATGAACCCCCCTCCCACCTCCCTCCCCATAACATCTCTCTGGGTCATCCCCGTGCACCAGCCCCAAGCATCCTGTACCCTGCATCAGACATAGACTGGCGATTCGTTTCTTACATGAGAGTATACATGTTTCAATGCCATTCTACTTATAGATGATGGACACACACTATGTCTCATCTCCCTCAGCTTTGATCATCTCGGGTTTATGAAAATTATAGAAAATCATCTTTTCCTCTTCAATTCATAACTACATTTAAAATTAAGAAAAGGAACCTCAGTGGACCAGAAACCCATTGGGAATCTCTGGGAGATGGGTAAGAAAAAGAAGCCATCAAGTCTAAGAAGTAAAGTCAAGCTAGTAAGAAAAATAATAAATATCACAGGAAAATGATGTTGAAATTAAAATCCAAACCTTTAAATAAAATTAATAGTAGAAAAGACACAAGTCGAACCCATAAGACAGAAGACTGAATTGATAAATTTTCTGTAACATATCATAAAGGAACAAAAATTGGAAAGTATGAAAGAAGAGTCAAGAAATATTAAAGATAAACTCAGAACATTTAACATTTACCTTCTAGGAACACCAAGGAGAAACTAAAGAGATATGTGGAGAGGGAACATTCAAAGGAAAAAAAAAATGTGGCTCTGATTATTCTTAAACTTTTTTTTTTTTAATCTAATGAGGAGACCATTTGTAGAATTCTTATTTCATTTGCAATTCATTCACATAAAATTTATTCAGTTTCATCAATATGCCTGGTATAGTGCAAGGTAATAGAAAACTAAGTATGGTAATAAATCACCTCTCCAGAAAATGCACACATACACAGATCACAACTTTCCACATTATTTTAGAGGTTAAGAGTTCACTGACCCATAATCTTAGTTATTTTTATTACAGTTCACCTGTTTTGACTGGAATGACTTGGCAAAAGCCACACTATTTTTCCCCTATTGAACTGCTGAATTGTTTGACAAAGAGTATCTTAGCAACTGACTGTTTGAAGGCATGAAATCACACAGAGACTCAATCTATAATAAAACTGGAATTGGTAAACTCAGTCTGAGGCTTATTTCACAACAGTTATGGAATGGTCAGCTTTCATGAGGTAAACTGGAACTAGTTTTCAAATTTCAAATGTAGTACACTGAAGTCATTGAAAAATTATGAACTATGCTGAGTAATAAAAATCACTAGCTTCCTACTCAGGGTTAGTAGATTGTCTCACAGATCATCTTAGCCACAAAGAAAATCAGCAACCAAAAAAAAAAAGGACAACGTCCTTACAGGCTATTTAGGGAAGAGAAATTTGTTGTAAAGAATCTGCCTGCAAAGCAGGAGGTCCAGGTTCAACCCTTGAGTTGGAAGATCCTCTGGAGAAGGAAATGGCAACCCGCTCCAGTATTCTTGCCTGGAGAATTCCATGGACAGAGGAGCCTGGCGGGCTACAGTCCATGCGGTCACAAAGAGTCAAACACGACTGAGCAACTAACAATCTCTTCCACTTTTTCAGGGAAATTTTTTAAAAACGAGTTTGTCTGAGAGAATCAGATGTAAATACAGTATCTGTTGAATTAATTTCTAGAAAATTAAAGGTATTTAGAATATCACAAACTCATTTAAGGATATTTGTTGAATTTTAAGTCAGATACCGATTGACAGAGAGAAGGACTAAAGAAAATAGGAAAAAAATATTGGAAAACAGAAGATAATAGAAATGATTTTCATAAGAACTAAAGATGGAAGACAAGTTTTATCAATAAGTAGGAAACAAACGTGAGGACAGAAAGACGATCAGTCAAAAGACTGGATCTGCAACTGATAGAAGGAACTCACATGTTACACAATGGAATAAAAGTGCATGATATAAAAAAAAGAAAAGCTGACTATTTATGTAAGACGTGAGTGCATATGTGAAGAATTTAAATAGCTGGGATGAAGTTGACATCTGGCTATGTTTCTATCTTACCCTTCCATCTACACCCAGTGGTCATGAACATTTTACTGAAGGTATATTTTCACAGCATACTTTAGTTGAATATGATATAATGATACACCAGGGAAAGGCATGGTGTTTTATCATCAGTCCCAAAGTACACCATGGAAGCAAAGGTTATAATTTCTTAATTTTAGTTATTAGAACAGGTGCTCTGAAGCAACATAAAGGGAGAAGTGCCAATGGAACACCATCAGATGTGTATTTTTAGTTAACAACTCATATCTCTGCAAACTTTAGCAATTATTTTTATTCATTGTTTAGATTTTTATTTTCTCAGGCCTCCCTGAGTGTCTGTGGTTCTTTCTGAGCTACTGAAAAATTTTCACAACTTGTCATACGTGGTCTGAGCAAAATACTGCAAAGAGGTGCTAAACTGGATTGAATCTGTGTGAAAAGAGTTTACCCACAAAGTTGGCCACCAAAGGTCATGGTTTTTTATGTACTTAAGATCTCATGATCAGGCCTTCAGAGTCTGCTGGAGTTTGATTGGCTTTTTCTGTGTGTGGACAATGACTAACCATACCTTTGTGCTCATTCTTTGCATGGTTTCTTGGGTATATGCAATACTTGATGGCCATCTACCCTCACTTACATTGTTCATTCAGCATAAGTTGTTGAGTGATTTTCCTGTAACATAAGAAACTTCAGCAGCTGTAAGTTAACTATCATGTTGCAGAAGTTGTCAGTTTTTTAAACCTGGTAATGTTCAACATTATTATATTTTGCTCTGAAATAAATGTTAATTGTTAAAAATTGGATCGCTAAGGAAGTGAAAAAAAAGTGAATCTGATTTATTAAGAACAAACTTATGATGAAGAAAGTCTTTATCAGGAAAAGAATAATGGATTATAAAACCCAGTAACAACCTGGCAAGCTCTGAATGCTGTTATAGACTTCTTGTTCCTGGGATCAACAGGAACAAGCTTTGCAACAAAAGGTTAGGGGCCTTTCCTAAGTAACAATAATACTAATTGTAACTAATCAATCAAGTTTCTTACAAACCATGGGAAGGCCAGAACAAGCCCAGAATAAGTAGGAAGGGGATAGGGTGGCCAAGATGGCAAGGAGGAATAGTAGGAGGTGAAACAAAATGACCCCTTGCTGCTGTCCAGACACATCTCTCGCACGGTGTTGCAATGAATTGTGAGTTAATGGTTTTGGGGAGGACTGCCATGGGTAAAGGCAGGCCTTCCAGAAGAAAACCTGAAAGCCACACTATAGGCAGGAGACACAGTGTGGTCAGTGAGTCCTGTACATGCTGTCAGGAGTCCTGGGTTCGAGTCTTATCTTTATAGGTTCTTGTTTGCAAAACCTTGAATACAGCACAACCTGGGTCACAGTTTCTCATCTGAGTAGAATGGATCCTCATATGCTTTTCATGAGGATCAGGTGATCTATGTATTTAAGTTACCAAGCTTCTTTCACATGAAAATTTCTTATTTTGAATAACAAAACAGAAATTATTACTAATACATGTAGTAATGACTACTATAACATAGCTATAACAAGGGCAAAGAGGTTGACAAAATGTAGAAGCCACACAGTACACAAGAGGCATTTGGTGAAACCATTAAAGAGTTTAGACTTTGAACCCAGCCTGCCTAGATTCAATTCCTGACTCCGGGACTCAGCAGCTGTTTGTCTGTGGCAAAGTCACTTACCCTCTCTGGCTTCAGTTTCCACAACTATAAAATGTAGATGATGGTACCGTCATAGGTTTGTTGTGAGGCTTCAGAGGTATCTATGTGTTAGTGTTTAGCACAGTGTCAGGCACATAGGAGATATTAAACAATAGTTTGGTATTAATATAATGCTGAGCTGAGGCACTAAGGAGTTAAGGTGCTTAACTCCTTCTTCACTAGGAACTGAGCTGATCAAACACTCTAGGATTGGGCTGTGTGACCCCAGACATGTAGAATTACAGGAACCTTGAGCAAGCTCTTAAGAGGGTCACTACATAAACTACCAAAAAGCTACTCTCATTGACCAGGGTTGAAATTGCAATTCACAAGTGAAAACAGAACAGAAAAAGTTCACTTTCCCATCATATCACTACTTTCTAGCTGGCTAATGGTTGCATGTTAAGAAAGGAATTGTTCAAGACACTAGTTGCATTGACCAGGGTTGAAACTGCAATTCACAAGTGAGAACAGGACAGAAAAAAGTTCACTTTCCCATCATATCACTACTTTCTAGCCGGCTAATGGCTGCATGTTAAGAAAGGACTTGTTCAAGAAACTAGTTGGGCCCTGGTCATTATCTATATTGTATGGATCTTCATTTAATCACCTCCGCTAATCTTATTTTACTTAACTTTATGTTTGTAAAGGGACCAGGTATGTATTTTCCCTTATATAATGTATACCAGTTGCATAAAACACTTGGCTTTCTTTTTCTTTTAGGATCTACTCTCCTAACAACTTTCAAATATGCAATGCAGCATTATTGACAATAGATCTTGGTTTTTTTGTTTTGCTTTCACTGGTTTCCATTTAGATGATAGATTTCTATAGTCTATTTTATAGTCATCTGTTCTTTATTTTTCCTAGGATCATGCAAAGCACCACAAAAGTAAACAAGAAAAAATGTGATCAATGATAAATAAGATGAATAGATGAGTGGCTTGAAAGATAAAAACAGAGATTTTTCTTCCTTCTTTTTTTTTTCTTTTGGTGCTTTATAGCAAGAAAAGACAGGCTTACAAATTGCCTAGCTAGATTTATAACAATCTCCTCAGTTTTAAAAATATATATATATAAAGTAAAAAAAAATCAGAAATAGGATATATTACCAGTGGAAAAATCAGAAATAGTATGCAGTTAAATTCATATTTTAAATATTTGCTTAGAAAAAAGTTAGAATTTATCAAAATATAGAATCAAATTATTATTATTTTGTCCCCTTAGTAGAACAAGTAAATAATAATATAGAACAAGTAACAGTAGTGAAAAAATATAGATGGATTCAAAAAATATAAAACCTTTATCACATATAACAATTAAAATTATATATTCAACAGCAGCAGATTTGTTATAATTAAATGTGAGTGTAACTCTAAAATGATAACATGTTTTATGGGTGGTTTATAAAGTAGATTTGTTGTTGAGTGAAATATGTTGTTCAATGCATTTTGAGGAAAATAAAATGTAAGGTATCCTTTATAGAAATCTTTCCAAGGAAGCTGTTCCACATTTAAGGATAAGAGTGCTGAAGATTTGATACTTTTGAACTGTGACATTGGAGAAGACTCTTGAGAGTCCCTTGGACTGCAAGGAGATCCAACCAGTCCATCCTAAAGGAAATCAGTCCTGAATATTCACTGCAAGGACTGATGCTGAAGCTGAAACTCCAATACTTTGGCCACCTGATACGAAGAACTGACTCATTTGAAAAGACCCTGATGCTAGGAAAGACTGAAGGTGGGAGGAGAAGGGGACGACAGAGGATGAGATGGTTGGATGGCATCACCAACTCAATGGACATGAGTCTGAGTAAACTCTGGACAGGGAGGCCTGGCATGCTACAGTCCCTAGGGTTGCAAACAGTTGGACATGACTGAGCAACTGAGCTGAACTGAACCACTAGTGACAGAATACGATATTTTTCATATAATTCACAAGAAAGTAATAAGATCTTCAGTCAGAATTTTCTAATTTCTAACACAACCCAGAAATAATATATGTCAAAAATCACAAGTAAAGACAAAAAGGGTTCAGTTTTGGATTACAAATGGTATTGGTCATATAAAATTAATTTCATAAAATAAAAATATCCAATGGAACTATTCATTTTGTTTGGCATTCTTTTTTTAATTTTTATTTTTACTTTATTTTACTTTACAATACTGTATTGGTTTTGCCATGCATTGACATGAATCAGCCACGGGTGTACATGAGTTCCCAATCCTGAACCCCCCTCCCACCTCCCACCCCATATCATCTCTCTGGATCATCCCCGTGCACCAGCCCCAAGCATCCTGAATCCTGTATCCTGTATCGAACATAGACTGGTGATTCGTTTCTTACCTGATAGTATACATGTTTCAATGCCATTCTCCCAAATCATCCCACCCTCTCCCTTTCCCACAGAGTCTAAAAGTCCATTCTATACATCTGTGTCTCTTTTGCTGTCTCGCATAGAGGGTTATCATTACCATCTGGAGAAGGTGTGGAGAAAAGGGAACCCTCTTACATTGTTTGGCATTCTTAACAATGAATCTCCAGGTCACAGTTTATTTTTGACAAATAAGTTGGTTATTCATACAAAACAAGACAGCATCCAGGAAAGCATATTATGAAAGAGCTATAAAGCAAAGCACAAGTGAAAGTTCTAAATGTAAAACGTGGCACAGCCATTGCATGTATTAAATGTTTGATAAATATCCCAAGTTAATGATTGAGGCACTGCAGGTTGTATTTTTCTCACCATGACAATGTTTTGGCTAAAGGTATATTGTATATAATTTTCTAAATATTTATTTGGCTGTGTCCAGTCTTAGTTGTGTCATGCAGGATCTTAGTTCCCTGACCAGGGATTGAACCCATATTCCCTGCATTGCTAGGCAGATTCTCAACCAGTGGGTCACCAGAGAAGTTCCTGAAAGTATATTTTTTGTGTGAATGTTTTCAATCTAAATAGTATTACCCATTATTAATTTATCTTATTCACCATTACTTAGTCTTATTTCCAGTATTCAAACTCATTTTCAACAGATTCATCATAATTTCCAAATATTCATCATAATGGAAACTACTCAGTGAAAAAACACAAGTTCTGGATACAAATTCAAGATAAGAGTCTACACCAGTATTGAGAAAGAGACATCATCAAAAACAGTACGTTATAAGTGAAAGCGATTATACTGAAGGTATCAATGGTCACAGAAAGAAGAATTCTGTACATCTACACATTCATCTTTCCACCACCTAACATAGATACTGTGAGGGGTAGGTGTTGAAGAGTAACTGATTCAAGAATCTGTCAACCACTTAAGATGTACCTTTCAATAAGGCAAAAATAGGAAATTAAAATAACGTTTCTCAGACTCCCCTGAAGCTAAATTTCCAAATATGATTTACATCCTGATGTGACTTAGACGTGGATAGCAGAATGAGATAGAGACCACTCATCTGCTGTTTCAAGTATTTTTGCTGGTAAGCCTTGTGGCAGAGGTAGCTGGATTTCTCTTACAGCCGTAACAGAAGCTGTACTGATTAATTTGTCCCTCATTTCATGGCTGTTA
Organism: Ovis aries; assembly: GCF_016772045.2. Taxonomy (NCBI): domain Eukaryota; kingdom Metazoa; phylum Chordata; class Mammalia; order Artiodactyla; family Bovidae; genus Ovis; species Ovis aries. Next base: position 34,270,641 of record NC_056069.1, on the reverse strand, counting down.
AGAGAGTGAATCCACTTTGTTGGCATGGATGACGGGGTTGTGATTTTTAGAGCCAATCACTGTGGTGGTGACTTCCTGATCCCTGGACTGCTGCTGAGGCTCTGCGTGCTGGCGACAACAGTTGGGCTGATTCCCAAGCTGAAGGAGGAGTCTCCCCCATGCCGGTCATGGTGCAGGATGCAACCCCCTCGACAAGCCAGTTCTATGGTGTTTGTCAGAGACTTATTCCTGGAAGATTGGCCCAGAGCCTGTATTCTAGCTCTTCTAATAAAATGGAAAGCACCCAGTTCCCTGTGTTAAACCTTTTTCTATTTAAGCAAACTCAGAGAGTTTCTGGTTTCTGCAGCTGAAACTTAACCAATACAACAGTCATGATCCTTGTATACACAGATAGAATTGCTCTGATTTTATGAAGAATTATAGGCACATTCCCTGAACATACCAAACTTAGATCTGTTTGGCAGAAATGCATTCTCTACCACGCCTGATTCAACTTCCTCAAGCCAATTCTGCACTTTTCTCTTTCCTCCCACAACACACATGTACCTATCTTCACTATAATAATTATTATACTGAATTCCATTTCTCTGTCTGGTTGTATGCTTCCCAAATAGACTTTTAAAAGGCATGTTGTATTTAAACCTCTGTATGCCCTATGGCTGGCTTATTTAAAGTACGTCCTTAATAGTATTGGTGGAAAAAAAAGGGGGAAAAGAAGGATCTGAAATCAGAATAATTGGGTTGTGTTTACTATTTTTAAAATCCTCTCAGGATGAAATCAACCTAATTGATCATCAACAGATGAATGAATAAAGATGTGTGTATATATATATATACATATATATATATATATAATGTGTATATTATATACATATAATGGACTATTACTTAGCCATAAAAAAGAATGAAATTTTGCCATTTGTGACAACACAGATGGATCTAGAGAGTATTAAGCTAAGTGAAATAAGTCAGACCAAGAAAGACAAATGCCAACTGATTCTATTTATATGTGAAATCTAAAAAGCAAAACAAAACAGAGACAGACCCATAGATATAAGAACAAACCAGTGGTCATCAGTGGGGAAGGAGGTGGAGGATGAGTGAAATAGGTGAGGACATTAAGAAGTATAAACTTTCAGCTATAAAATAAATAAGTCACAGAATGCAATGTATGTAAAAATGAATGTAAAGCATAAGGAATACAGTCAATAATACTTCAATAACTCTATTTGGTGACAGGTTGTAACTAGACTTACCATGGTGATCATTTCATAATGTATAACAATATTGAATTACTATGCTTTATACCTGAAACTAACACTTTATGTCAATAATAGTTCAATAAGAAAGTAAAAATTAAAAAAACTATTTCATAACAAATCACAGCCATCACATTTTAGTCTATCTGCTGTCCAAAAAATTATGGCAAATTTTCACTTTCTATTTTTTCTTCAATTTGTTTTCATAGACAAGCAGCCCAAAGAGACATCTTCCTGGGTTACTGGAAAATAGAATTCCAGTATTTCTTCTGATCATTTCTCAATGCTAAATTTTAGGAATCTTACTTACATTTCTATTACATCACACTACAAAATAAGTCTTCTGTACTGGACATAACAGTAACTTCTACATCTAATAGTGGCCTATTAAAGCTTACATTTTATTGAAGTCCATAAATTTTATAGATACAACCAGATCAGAACTTCAGTAAGTTTGGGTGTATAACTTATTACATGATAGGCTTTAAAAAATCTTAAGTATAAGCTATATCTTTTAAAACCAAATGGAAATTTTAGAACAACAACAAAAAAAATACAACCAAAATAAAAACTCACTGAATGTGCTTAATAAAGTATGTCAATAAAAGAGGAACAAAATTAATAAACTTAAAGATGTATCAATAAAATTATCTGAACAACCAAGGATTAAAAAGAGTTTTCTTTTAGTGAACATTCTCTCAAGGATATAAACCAAAAAATCTAACATTGGTGTCATCAGAGTCCCAGAAGGAAAAGGAGAATTTGGGGCAGAAAAATATTTGAAGAGATAGTGAATGAAACTTCCCCTAACTGGGTAAGAGACATAAACAAATACAAATACGAAGAAACACATAAGCTAAATAAGTGGAGAATAACTAATTAAATTATTGCTCATTGATTTGATGAAGTGGAATAGAACCATCATGAAATAGTGTGCAATTATGTATATAAATATGGAGTACATTTTTTCATGTAAATATGAAATTTGTTTTATTGGAATAGTGAGAGGCATAGGTATTTTTTGGGAGGCAATCTGTCATCAGTTTTGTGCCCTTTTTTACAATTAAAAAAAAAAAAGAGAAGGAATATGCCAGTACATTGGTATTTATTTATTGAAGTATCACATCAAAGTATTCTGTTTCTCACACTACAGAGAAAAATTAAAACATCAGTTAATTACTACACTCAACAGTACATCTGTATGGATGGTATCATCTGCCTAATCACCCCAGACTGCGGTGAAGACAGAAACTTATAACAACCGGACATTATAGGGTTATGACAAAATACCCTGTAGAGTTCCCAAAATAGTTCCAAGAACATTGACAGCTTTGCTGGAAAATATGTTTCCTTAAGATGGATAGTCATGAAGCTAACCAACTCCAGATTACTGCTGTTTATTACAAAAATTGAACATCTGCTTTCTCTTTATCTATGGCTTTCTCTCTACTTTCACGGAAAAGGGAAAAAAATATGCTTAGACTTTGCCTGAATAGTTTAGAAGATGGGTAAGTGCTGATTATTATATTAATAACTAGAAACATTTCAATACATAAAATTGTTCAAGTTCCACATGTATCCCTCTTCACTAACCATATTCTCAATATGCTTATGTAATTAAAGGTAGTTTCAAGCCAAGTCCTCATGTCTACAAGTTCATGGATAAGTTGTCCAAATTTCTTCCTCTTAATGGTTTTATTCTCTGATTTGGAAAATATGATTTATTGAGCCAACCTTTCATTAAATATTAAATTCTTTTCTGCCAACTCCCAGAGGGCAGGTACTTTTATTGCAGTGTATCAATAGCAATACACAGATTTTTGAGACATTTGTGGGCAAGATGCATATATCTAATAGTTCACTGCACCAGTTTTTATCTCATGAGCCAAATTTACATATCCTTCCAAATCCAGGCTAGAGATCCCCTCTAGAGGCTGACAGGAATAAAAAGGAAGAAATGTTGTACAGCATACCTAAACCTAAAAACTCAAAATTATGTTAAAATAGATCATATTTTTACAGCATGAGGCAGATAGCAATTTACTTTTAGTAGACCAGAAACTAACATCCTACATCCAATGTTCAAAATTCAACCACAAGAAAAATACATCCCTATCAGAGAAAGTTGGTAACTCATCTATATACCTCATATCCATATTTAATTATTTATGAATTCATCCATTCAACCACTGTTTGATGAGAGCCGCGATAAGTAATGCACCTTCCTAAGCCATGGAGAAACATTGCTGAACCCAAAGAAGGTGGCCCCTATGCTCACAGAGGTGAATACGAACATTATGCCCTCAATTACATGACTACGTATATCGACACATGTTGCGAAGAAGACTATGCAGAAGTCTGCTGGCGCTTGTCCTGTCGTTCAGTCATGTCTGACTTTTTGCGACCCTTGGACTGTAGCCGACCAGGCTCCTCTGTCCATGGGATTTCCCAGACAAAGATACTGAAGTGAGTAGCCGTTTCCTCCTCTAAGGGATCTTCCTGACCCAGGGATTGAGCTCACATCTCTTATGTCTCCTGCACTGGCAGGCAGATTCTTTATCACAGAGCCACCTGGGAAACCCCCAAGGAGAAGTCTACTTCTATGAAAAAGACTAACACTATGCAGGATTAGTAGCATACAACAGAGGGAGTTTTGAAGGACAAATAAACATGAGCAAAGCCAAACTGATAATTAGAAGACAGAGAAAGGGGAACAAAGGACAAGGGAACAGCCGGTGCAAAGGACTTGAGACAGAGTAAACAGAAAGATGGTCAGAGCTGGAGGACAGAACATGAAAGGAGGCTTGTGGAAGGGCGGAGGAAGACTGAGTCACGCCTTACAGGTCATATCCGGATTTGGCTTTTATTCTAAGAGCAGTGCAAAAACATTCAAGTTTTGGGAGCAAAGGAAGGACATAAACAGGTTTATGAGTTACTGGGATTTTTTAATCACTGCAGCAATAGATGAAAAGTGACTCAAAGGAATCACATAGAACAGGGATAGGAAATCAGTTAGCCTCTAACAGACCAAGAAAGAAATGATGGTGACTTAGACAAAGCAGTGGTTTTCACATGAGGGAAATTTTACACCATGAGTACATGCTGAATTTCTGGAGACATTTTTGGTTGTCATAAGTAGTGATGGTGTTACCACTGGCATATAGCTGATACAGGCCAGGGATACTGTTCAACACCCTACAGTGCACAGGACAGCCCCACCCCACAAAGAATTATCCAGTTCCCTAACGTCAACAGCGCCAAAGTTGAAAACCTTTGACCAGAGTGATGGTAACAGAAATGAGGAGAAATAGATACATATTTGGCTTCCCAGGTAGCGCTAGTAATAAAGAACATGCCTGTTAATGCAGGAGGCATAACAGATGTGGGTTCAATCCCTGGGTTGGGAAGATCCCCTGGAGGAAGAAATGGCACCTGATTCCAGTAGTCTCGCCTAGAGAATCCCACGGACAGAGGGGCCTGGAAGGCTACAGTCCGTAGGATCGCAGAGAGTCGGACATGACTGAAGCGACTTAACACATACACAGATATATATTTAGAAGTTAGCAATGACAAGACTACAATAATTGAACACAGGATGAGTGTGAGAAAAGGAATAAAAAATGACAAGAATAAACCACAGGTTTCTGACTTGTGCAGCTGAGTGAGCTGTGGACCTTTCAAGTTTGGAGGACCCTTCAAGTTTGGAGGAAGATGATCAAGAATTTGGGTTTAGATAAATTGAGTTTGAGATGCTTTAAAGGCATCAAGTTAAATAAGCAGTCATATATACTGATTTGAATTTCAAAGCAACGAGCACAGAGTATGCTGACAAGTCAAATAAAAGAGGAGCCATGTCATTTGGCAAAGTAGTTTGTTGGAAGCAAGGTCAAAAGTCTATTAAGTGTTAGGTGTGACTAGCAGTTAAGAAAATGGAAACAATGAATACAACTCCCGGAAATTTGACTATAAAGTAAGGCAGTGGCTAAAAGAAAGAAATAACATGCAAAAGAGTTCACGTTTATTTTTTTAGGGTTTTCTGAACACAAAACTGGGGAAGTCTTGGGAATGTTTAAAAGGCTGATAAGTAAAGATTGAAAAGACAGAAGAGGACACAAGCAGAAGAAGAAATAACAAAATGACAAGATTTTTTTCTAAAATTCAAATTCTTCTTGATACCTGCATTTGAATGTCCAAAAACATTTCAAATGTAATATTATTAAAAGCAGAGTTTTTCTTTCTCCCTTGCAGTGATTTCTCAAAAGACATTACCATCCAGCCATTCAGACAACCCAGAAATAGAAGAGTCAGCCTTGACAGTGCTCTCTCATTCACTATTCTCAATCCACCCTAAAAATCTCTTGGATTATTTCATTTCTCTCCACACCCCCATGATATCCCAGCCAAGGCAATCACTCGTGCATCTAGACTGCCCAGTAGCATCCTGTTATTTTGCCCTTTATGAGCTGTTCTCCCACTCTGTAGCCACAAAATCCGATTTTCTCACCTCACAGATTAAAACCCTTCAGTGACTTTTCATTTTGGAAGCATTAGAGCCAAATCCTTAATATTGCCTACAAAGCCCTTTAACTGTTTCAAGTGTCAGTTGACAGCAAGTTGCTCCTCACTCTTTCTGCTTTAGCTTCACTGGCCTCCTTTCAGTACTTGCTCTTCTTTCTACTGGGACCTCTTTTGGTTCCTCACCCTTTGCTCATCCTTTAAATTGAAGCTCAAAAGCCATTTACTCAATGAAGTATCATCCAACATGACAAGTCACTATAGCTCCAGAATCATAGTATCCTTTGTGGAACCTCCCTGCGAAGGGATTCTACATGTATTCCTGTTTGTATCTGAGTGGGTGCCATCTGTCTCTCAAGCTCTAGGACAGCACAGATCCAGCTTGAAGAAAAATCAAGGGACAATCACTGCCATGTGGATAGTGTCCAGATGGTGCCGGACAAACAGAAGGCACTCAATGACCACCTTAACACTAGATGTTAAATAAATGAATACATCTTTGTGATTGCTCCATAAAATGAGTGTAGTTGGCTTTTCGCTGTTATTATTGTATCGCTGTTTCTCACTAACGATATACCTAAGACCTAAGGATTTAAATTACTTGCACAAGGGTAACAACAGTCCTCACCGGTGGACCAGTATTTTGGATACCTCTCTCCTCATTTCCTGAGCTAGTGCTTTTTTCACTCTGCTATAATGCTTCCATCCGCAGGTGCGAAGTGGTAAAGAATCCACTTCCCAACGCAGGAGATGCAGGAGATGCAGGTTTGATCCCTGGGTCGGGAAGATCCCCTGGAGGAGGAAATGGCCACCCACTCCAGTATTCCTGCCTGGAGAATCCCATGGAGAGAGGAGCCTGGTGGGCTGCAGTCCAAGGAGTCGCAGAGAGTTGGACATAACTAAGCATGCATGCACACACAATGCTTTCTAAATTCAGGAAATTTCCAATGGAATGTACAGACAAGTGACTCTTCAGGCTAAATCAAAGTTTGAGTGGTGTCTTTCATGATTCCACCTGGATTTTGTTTTATATCAGCAAGTTATAACAAATTTCAAATGCTGCCAAAAGAGATGAAATAGGTAATTCACATTAAAAATTAAAAAATAAAAAACCTACCCCTGAGAACTGTGGTTTTCCTGTCAAAGCTTTCCAATAGCACTTCCAGTGAAACATTTCACTATAACTTGATCATTTGTGCTCCCTTAAAATCCTAATTATCAAGAGTGCAGTATCAATTTGTAAAAGATTCAGAACTAACTTATTTTGAGAATTAATGAGTACAAGTTAGAGATTTTCTTTAACAAAACTGATAATTCACAATTACCATGTCATACTCAGTCCACTCCTTTATCCTAAAGGAAACCAGTCCTGAATATTCATTGGAAGGACTGATGCTGAAGCTGAAACTCCAATACTTTGGCCACCTGATGCAAAGAACTGACTCATTGGAAAAGACCTTGATGCTGGGAAAGATTGAAGGCAGGAGGAGAAGGGGACAACAGGGGATGAGATGGTTGAATGGCATCACTGACTTGATGGACACGAATTTGAGCAACCTCCAAGGGTTGATGATGGACAGAGAAGCCTGGCAGGCTGCAGTCCGTGGGGTTGCAAAGAGTCAGACATGACTGAGCGACTGAACTGACTCAGTCCACTAAATTCTACATGTACCAAAGACAAATCAATCTTAGCCAGAAATTTCTAATAAAGAAATGCAGGATATGATTAAATTGAAATATATAAATAAACTATGTCATAGTTTATCAAACTATGTCATAGTTTATCAAACTATGTCATTTTTTTCATTTTCAGCATCACAAAGCACTCAGATTACATTGAAATGCCAAGTATTCTGAAACCATAAGATTTGGCATATTCATTATCACCATTTTTCAAAGGGTAAAGTGCTATAAAATACACTGAATATTGAAGTTATAATAAATTCCCTTCCTTCTAATATCAGCCCCACCAAAGTGCTAGGCCATGGCTCATTATAAACATATGACTTATGGCAGCCCAATAAGCCCAATAATGGCAGCCCCTCTGTCTTTATTGTCTATGCCAGATATTAGGCACATTAGCAGTTTTCTACCTTGTCTTATTCATGACTCTATGTCATTTTGTTGAAATTTCCAACACTGTCTTAGAGTCAAGGGAACATGAGAACCTCATCACCAAGTACCTATTCAGTTGTGTAGGAACTCCAAATATATCATTTTATTTGATCCTCACAAAAGTCCATGAGATCAGTATCTCTATATTATGGAATGATAGATTCAAGAATGATTCCTAATCAACAAGAGTCCAAATGTACTGATTTCTGGAAAATTGAGGATTTGGATACTTTTCCAGTGAGAGTGCAGAAAGCTCAAACGCTGAAGATATGACTGGTTTGGCTTCTTTCAGGCCAAATAAGATTAGTTCTTAATCAGTGTCATCTGATAAGATCACTTTGACCTTGTTTATTATCAGTTTTATATTGTATCTAACAAAGTCTCACTTGTTGGGAGATTTAAGAAAGCCAGAAATACTAATATTATAATTTGTTTAGGAAACAAATTTTTATTTGGCACGTCTCTGGTATCTATTTTTCATAGTAAAATTATCAACATATGTCTATTTGCGAGGAAAAACATGTAGTAGCCACCTGACTTTCCAATATTCTTTAGGAAGATGACTTTAAAACTTACCCTAAGCTGACAGGCCAGCACAGGCCTGTCTATTGTTAAATTTTACATAATACAATCTACCAAGATTATTAACCCAATCCTGGCAGGACATGTCTATGATTTAAGACATGAACATGTTTTTAGCCCAGTTTATCTCAGAAAATCATCAGTTCTATTTTGCAATGCAAATCCTCTGGTTATGTTTGTTTGTGTGTCTGTTGGCTCGTTTGCCTTAATCTATGATTCATTTTATAATGATAACCTAAGTATGTGCCTTAGCTGAGGTTTATAGTGAATTAATAGATGAAATTCGAAGAGCGCCATGGTGTCTGGAATTAGGAAATGATTTGCTTTTGCTATTCTTGAAAGGGAGGAAGTAGTTTTGTTTTAACATGCAAGTTCCATGTCTTCTCAAAAAGAACAAGCTGAAACTGATCTTTAATCTGGAGAGGCTTCTGTGAATTTTTATGAAGTTGCATTGGGATTTAAGAAATATTGTATTTCCTTATTTAATAATACATATGATTGAGATGAGAAGGGCAGTATTTTAATATTACTCTGAATCAGAATCTAACACATAATTTTAAAGAAGGAAGGAAGGCTAGGTTACTCAAATTTGTCATTACTATACTGTGTGGATTTAAAATTATTTGATTTTAAAGTAGCTAACAAAAAGATGCACACTACATAGGCCCTAATTTTCAGTCTGACATCAATGATGCAATAATCATAGTCACTATCATTTATTGAGCTCTAGTCAAGGGCTGGGCATGATAGGCACAATTCATCATTATGCCACCTGGTCTTCACCACGCTCTAAGAAGTGGGTATAATTATCACACATACTTTATAGATGAGGCACCTGCAGCTTAATAAGAGTTATGGAACTAGAGGAAGGTAGCAACACTAGAACTACAAAGCAAGAAGCTCTGACAGGGCTGACTCCAGAGGTCATGTCCGTTACAAGCTTGTCCATTCGTTTTACTTTTTTCATTTTGTTTTCCTGTTACAGAGAGGTACGCAATTAAAAGTACTTCTCAGAAAATCACCCTTTCTTTTAAGCCCTAACTGTCCCGAGATGAAATAGTCAATGACTACAAGATCCATTCAAATCTGTTTAAAACACATACACATACAAAGCATTTTCCAGCATATCCTCACAAATCAGATCAAATGCTGTATGAGACAAGTCATGCTACAGTAATAAGACTCTGGATTTAATTTGTACATTATCTGCCCATGTCTTTCAGAATGCTATGACATCTTAGGAAGTAAAGGAATAGATCATAGATCATAGAAGGTAATATAAATTGGCTATCATCTGAGATACAGTCTTTTTATTAAGTTTTACTATACTCTTTAATCAAATGATATTCTGTAAAACATCTTTTTTATGTCCTGAAAATGTTACTAATAAAATGAAATGTAAAGTTCAAGGAGACAATTTTTGCAAAAAAAAAAAAAAAGAACCCCAGGTGCAATTTTATAAGATTAGCACCTAATTTCAAATCAATTCATCTTGAACTATGCTAAACAACAGAGAATAAACACATTGCCTAAAAGCCAAATCACCATATTCCACAATTCTTTTTAGGACTTTCTAGCATGCAATTTCTAGAAGAATTTAAATTATTTCTTTTCTCCATCCATGTCATCGCTTTTACACACAGTGAAACTGATCATTTTCTGCTTGTCTGTTTGAGTGATCCATACTAGACGTAGGTCTACACCATGATAGAATACACTGAAGGGGACACACTTTTCTGCTTCAAGAACATAAAACTGAGGAACCCACCACCCTGTTCTATATATATATATATAGAACAAGCTTTCTTATATATATATAAGAAAGGAAATGCCCAGGTACCAGTAAACAGAGAAAGAAAGCTCTCCTCCATGCCAGGGCAGCTTTGTGAAGGAGGAGCAAAGGGTAGCAAGCTGAGGCTGTGGTTTATCCCCAGGAAGGGACTGACAAAGAATGCGGCAGGCACTGGCAGTGCTCCCTCATCCATATTTCTTGGGATGCTTTATCACCTTGTGCCCAGCTGCCCCCTGCACTCCAACAGTCAGTACCCGTGTTTTGTTGGCAGGAAGTTGGCCTCGGGCTGCTGAAATCTCTCTGAGAGCTCAAGTAAGGCAGAAACTCCCCAGGAATTTACATCCCTCTGCGGGGGAAGACTAAAATAACAACTGGCATATATAATGAATACTCTAGCTCTACCCCATCTGATGAGGAGGACTCTTAAGATGTAAACTTCAGATTTGCCCTTCAAACCTGAGAGCACATTGCCTGGCTGGGACTCTGCTTGATACTATTCCCTTGCCTGACAAAATTCCCTTTCCAGTCTTATTTTTCCAAACCCCTATCTTTTCTGGGAACACCTGCTAATAAATTACTTTACCATGGATCTTCACCTCAGCACTGCTCTGAGACACAAGATTGAGTCCTTACAAAGTAGCAACTGAAACTGGCTACCCTGCCTATAGCCAGGAGCCTGGAAGAACAGCCCTCTTGGTGCAAGAAGCACCAGCAGCCTGCTCAACCCATAAGGAAGCTCTCTGAATGCAAGTAATTCTACCAGGAGAAAATAAGATCCATGCCTCCAAAACACAAGCATACAGAATCAGCATTTACATGATTATGAAATGCAAGAAGCCTCAAGCTAGGAAATTAGCATAACTTCATGTGGAGCAGGTGAGATACAGATGGAAACGCCAGACTATTCTCCAACATTTCTGCCATGAACAAGACATACAATTCCCATAGGAAGGCGGGTGGGGAAGAGGTGTGTTGAATGATGAGAAAGGCTCATAGTCTAAAAAAACAAAAAAATACAAACCACAGAGGAAAATAGTTTCACCTTGATAAAAAGTCTCACTTCAGCAATTAGAGGATTTCTACAATGTGAAAAATTTAGAAAATCAGCATGTGTGAAATGATTAAAGAAAATAATAATATTATTATTTAATATAATGATAAACCATGATAAAATCATTACAAAAAATAGCCTTAAGAAGAACATAATAAAGCTCCTATATAAATGTTATGATGGCAGACTGAATTTGTTATTGTTGTTCAGTCATGTCCAGCTCTTTGCGACCCTATGGACAGCAGCATGCCAGGCTTTCCTGTTCTTCACTGTCTCCAGGAGTGTGCTCGGATTCATGTCCATTGAGTCAGTGATGCGATCCAACCATCTCATCCTCTGCAGCCCTCTTCTTTCACCTTCAATCTTTCCCAGCATCAAGGTCTTTTCCAATGAGTTGGGTTTTTCTAGTGAGTCAGCTCTTCAAATCAGGTGGCCAGAGTATCAGGGCTTCAGCTTCAGCAGATTGAATACATGCAAATAATTTTACTGACTCCTACCAAACATAGGGAAAAAATATTTAATCTGCAAAGATGAAGTGAGCAACAGGGGAGACAACAGTGACAGAATTTTAAAAGCTGGAAAGCAGGACCAGTGTAAACGACTTAGGAGATCTGAGAAGAATGAAAACAAAATTGTCAGTCAGAAAAACTAAGAATCATGTCCATCCCACCACAGAATCCCAAAAGACTCTGGAACTCGCATACTTAGTAACTCTGGAACTATGAGTAAAGTGACATCATGTGTTATTTGGCTTCTCTTTCTGACTTACTTCACTTAATATGATAATCTCTAGTTACATCCATATAGCTGCAAATGGCATTATTTCATTCTTTATTATGGGTGAATTATAGTCCATTGTATATATGCATACTAAATCTTCTTTATCCCTTTGTATACTGATGGACACTTAGGTTAGGTTACTTCCATATTTTGGCTATTGTAAACAATGTTGCTATGACAATTAGTATACATGTATCTTTTCATTTTCTTCAGATATATACCCAGGAACAGGATTGATGGATAATATGGGATTATAGTTCCATTTTTAGTTTTTTGAGGAATCCCCATATTGTTTTCCATAGTGGCTGTACTAATTAACATTGCCACCAGCATTGTACAAGTGTTCCTTTTTCTCCACATCCTTGCCAACATTTGCTATTTGTGGTCTTTTTGATGATAGCCATTCCGACAGGTGTGAAGTAATTATCTCATTGTGGTTTTGATTTGCATTTTTCTTATGATTATAGATGCTGAGCATCTATTCATGTGCCAAGAAGAGAGCTTTGGGAAGTTTTTTTTTAATTACAGTAAAGATGAAACACTCAGTGATACAGTGGGAAGATAAAGTTAAGGAAATATTTCAGAAAGTAGAACAAAAAGAAATGAAAAAAGCAAAAAGATAAGAAAATTAGAGACTCATCTAATAGGTCTAAGAAAAAGGAATCGAAAATACAGAAAGAGAGAACACATGCAAATTGAAGAAATGAACATTTTAATGAGCTATTACAAGAAATATCACCCCCAAATAAGGCAAGTTTCCAGACTGAAAGGGGCCCAGGAGTCTCACCAACATATATCACTATAACACGGAACAAAGGAGAAAAAGAAAGGGATAAAGATTCGACAAATATCTGAATATGAAAAGCAGGTCACATACAATGTAAGTAAAGTGACATTATAATCCACCTATCATCTAAAAAGAATACTTTAAAATTAGACAATTTTAACAAATTTCTTTACTGACAAACTGGCTTACTTCACTGACAGTTCTAGCTTCAAAAATAAAATTGCCTCTAAGAAAAGTAACATGTGTTTATAAATTTCAAGCAAAATAGCTTCTTTTTAAAAATGTTTCGTATTTTATTTATGTGTTTATTGGCTGTGCTCCCCATTGCTGCGCGCGGGCTTTCTCCAGTGGCAGCAGGCGGGAGCTGCTCTCTGATTGCGGTGCCGGCTTCTAGCTGCAGTGGCTTCTCTTGTCGCAGGGCACAGGCTCTAGGCGCACGGGCCTCAGGAGCAGCGGCACATTAGCTTAGTTGCCCCATGACATGCGGGATCTTCCCAGACCAGGGATAGAACCCGTGTCCCCTGCATTAGCAGGCAGATTCTTATCCACTGGACTATCAGGGAACCCCAAATAACTCCTTTACATTGATATTTAAATATTAATTAAATAATAAGCAGAACAACTATTTTTGGTACATATTCATTTACAATAGCGATTTTCTAAGCTATCTCTAATAATGCGTCATTTGTTCTTTTAAAGATTGTTTTCTTTTGCTATGGTCATGTAGCTTTGTTTTCATAAAATTGATCTCATTATTCTATATTTAAGGGTTACTAAACTTGAAAATGTTGACACCTTTTGTTGGCTTTTCTCTCTATGCCATATTTTTAACTGAAAAACTGCTTTCCTTAGAGGTGCTGAAGTATCCAGTAACTTAATGGTAACATTAATTTTTCTCTTCTGCATTTTGTGGTTATTTCCACCCAAATATTTTCAGAGTATATTACTTAGAAAATAGTTTTGCAAAACAAAATTCATCAACTAAATTCTCTCCATGAAAATTGAAATTTAAAGGGTAGAAAATTTAAATTCTTCTCAATATATCCCATTCTGGTAAAAAATAATAAGAAGAAGAAATTTATCAAAGTCAAACTAGGAACTCCATCAAAAGTTTTCCTATAAATCAAAGTGATTGAAATCAAAATTACAGATTTTAAAAAATTAAAAGAGGATTTGAGCTCTCATCATTTACTTTGTTCAATACCTCACTTGTTTTTGTAGAGAAAGGCTACTGCCTTCTTATTTTCAAGCTTCATTTTAATTGCAATCAGCTAAACAATTTCACTGGAAAAACTGTAGCCTTGACTAGACGGACCTTTGTTGACAAAGTAATGTCTCTGCTTTTCAATATGCTATCTAGGTTGGTCATAAGTTTTCTTCCAAGGAATAAGCGCCTTTTAATTTCATGGCTGCAGTCACCATCTGCAGTGATTTGAGAGCCCAAAAAAATAAAGTCTGACACTGTTTCCACTGTTTCCCCATCCAGTCAAGGCTATGGTTTTTCCACTGGTCATGTATGGATGCAAGAGTTGGACTGTGAAGAAAGCTGAGCACCGAAGAATTGATGCTTTTGAACTGTGGTGTTGGAGAAAACTCTTGAGAGTCCCTTGGAATGCAAGGAGATCCAACCAGTCCATTCTAAAGGAGATCAGCCCTGGGTGTTCTTTGGAAGGAATGATGCTAAAGCTGAAACTCCAGTACTTTGGCCACCTCATGCGAAGAGTTGACTCATTGGAAAAGACTCTGATGCTAGCAGGAATTGGGGGCAGGAGGAGAACGGGATGACAGAGGATGAGATGGCTGGATGGCATCACCAACTCGATGGATGCTGAGTTTGAGTGAACTCCGAGAGATGGTGATGGACAGGGAGGCCTGGCGTGCTGTGATTCATGGGGTTGCAAAGAGTCGGACACGACTGAACGACTGAACTGAACTGAAACAATTTCAAACCAAGTTTTTGTGCTTCAGTCATTGAATAACTTGATTAAAAATTTCCAACAGACTTGAAATGAATGCAAGCACAAGTTAAAGGACTTGTTTCCCAAACAAGTCCATACTATTGCAAGAAACTTATGGTGATTTATAAATTAATACCTCAAATGCTCAAACTCTTCTGAAATGAAATTTATGAAGGGCAAGAAGAAAAGAGACTGCTGGCATACTAATGTATTTCCTGAGCTCTGTTTTCTATCCTAACCTTCTACATGAAAAGGCACAATTAAATATGACAATAGAATAAAAATTGTATGATCTCAAATCATTTTTCCCATGCATTCACTCTCTGAAGCTACTAGATGATGTATCCAACAATTCTATATATTAATTTTCTATCCTACAACTTTACCAAATTCATTGATGAGCTCTAGCAGTTTTCCGGTGTATCTCGGAGGGCTTTCTATGTAAAGTATGATGTCATCTGCAAACAATAACAATTTTATTTCTTCCTTTCCAATTTGGATTCCTTTTATTTCTTTTTCCTCTCTGATTGCTATGGTTAGGACTGGAATGGCCTTTTGAAAACTTAGTTACTGTAACAGCGAAGTGGGAGTTCTTTTCAGAGTGGAGGGCAAAGTTCTCCAGGAAGTCACATATGCTCTGAATCAGCATCCAGTATATGGTTCTGTTTCTCCCATAACAAAAATTCATGGATCAGGAATCAAGGGGTGGAAATGGGAGGGATATCATTCACTAATACCTCTAGTGACCCAACAACAAAAGTTTTGCCTCCTGTTCCCCACAACTTTATGTTCTGCTGGCCCAGAGATCTTACTTCCAAAGGGAGGAAAATGCTCCCACCAGGAAACACAATGATTCCATTAAACTAGAAGTTAAGACTGCCAAGCAGCCACTTAGTACTCCTCATTCCTAAATCAACAGACAAAGAAAAGAATTACTCTACTGGCTGGAATGAATACTCTTGCTTACCAAGGAAAACTTGGTTTGATATTGTATAGTGGAAATAAGGAAAAGTTTGTCCAGAATACTGGAGAACCTATGATTAAAGTCAGTGGAAAAATATGACAACCTAATCCATAAAGATCCTTCAGGAATGAAGTTGAGATCATCCCACCAAGATTTATGATCAATTGAGGTGTTTACTGAGGGGAATGGGAATATGGAGTGGGTAGTGAAAGAAGGTAGTACTAAATACCAGCTATGACCACATGACCATGAAATTAGGACTATAACTGTAATTAGTATGTCATCCTTATTTTGTTATGAATATGTTTGTGTGTTAGTTTTCCTCTGTCTTTTCTTAATCATGTAACAAAAATATATTGAGTTTACATGATGTCATTTAATATTATTAATTTTACATCATCATTTTTCACTTACAGAATGTAAAGCAAAAGGGTAAATATCACACAGGAATTCTGTATCCTCTTAACGAGGAAAGTGTTAATGCATTTTCAGTTGTGTACAGAACAGCATTTTCATGTTAGGTGTAATTGCTACCATCTTTATTTGGAGATTAAGTATGGTTTAAGGAGATGTGTATAGATGCCAAGTTGACAAGGGGTAGACCTGTGATGCTTAGTTTTATGTGTCAACTTGGCTGGACCACAGTGCCCAGATATTTAATCAAACACTATTCTGAATGTTTCCATAAGGATATTTTTGTTGACAAGATGAACATGTAAATCAGCAGACTTTGAATACCCTCGATAATGTGAATAGGCCCCATTTAACCCACTGAAAGCCTGAATAAACAAAATACTGACCTGAGATAAGCAAGAAAGAATTCTGCTAGCAGACTCACTTTGCACTTAAACAGCAACTCTTCCCTGGGTCTCCATCCTGGGAGCCATCAAACTTGACTTGCAACACAGGTTTCTCCTTGGGTCTCTGGTCTGCTCACCTATGCTACAGATTTTGAACTTGTCAGCCTCCATAATCACATAAGCATGAACCAATTCTTCTATATATATTTATACATATACATTCTATCAGTTCTGTTTCTCCAGAACTAATATAAATAGCTAACAAAAATTCAGGGCAATGGTACCTGGTGGTTGGTAGATTATCAGAGAGAAGCACACAGGAGTTTTAGGTATTAGTAATATTCGATTTTGTTACCTGGGTGGAGACTACATGTATTTTATGTTATTGCTATACATGGTTAGCATACCTTTCTGTGTGAATAATGCATATCACATACACACATACGTGCACACACAGGAAAGTTTAACCTAGGACAGGTAAAATAGCAGACTTCCAGCTGAACACAGAAAGAGCAAACTAGAAAATACATGTAAGAAAATTGTCAAATATATATCAGAAGAAGATAACAAGATGTAAAACATGAAAGATTAAGAAGCAGAACAAGAGAAGAAAAACTCAAGCTCAAGTTTTTCAAGGAGAGCATATAGATAATGGTGAAGTTAAAATATCCAAAGAGATCATGGCTGATACGTTTTCTTATATAGAAACATGACTAATAAAATAAGTATAAATAAATAGGTGCAAAATATGAAATACTAAAAGAAACTGCAGTAAAGGAAATCTTAAAGACAACAAAAAAGGACACAAAAATTAGATGTACAAGAGATTTCACATCAACAAGAAGTCAAAGAGACAACTCGTAAAGTGTGCCAAGGGAAAAATAACTGTCAATCTCAAGCTGTATTTCCAACTAAACAATAATTCAAAAGTCGAAAAGTAAACTTTTGGTTCAAGGGAGAAAAGAAGCTCTCTTTTCAGACTCTAGCTAAAAGACTTAGTGGAAAAACACTTCTGCAAAAAGAAAATGGAACCTCTCATAAAGAAATGATTTACAAGAAGCAACAGTGAGGAAATAAATTTATAATTTGAAAAATAAAATTGGTAAGTCTTAATAAAAACTGATGGTAAAATTATTAATTTGAAATAAGAGGGTTAAAAAAACGAGTTGGAAATAAAACACTATGTAAGTATAACATAGACTATAGGAGAGTAGATACTGTGTGCTCTGTTGCTCAGTAGGATCCAACTGTTTGTGACCCCATGGACTAGAGCCTGCCAGGCTCCTCTGTCCCTGTGATTATCCCAGCAAGAATCCTGGATTGGGCTTCCATTTCCTCCTCCAAAGGATCTTCCTGTCCCAGGTATCAAACCCAGGTCTCCTGCACTGCAAGAGGATTCTTTACTAACTGAGCCACTTGGGACATCTGGAGAGAAGACAGAGATTTATTGTTTGCTGTTTAGCCACTCAGTCATGTCTGACTCTTTGTGACCCCATGGACTGTAACCTTCCAGGCTCCTCTGTCCATGGGATTTCCCAGGCAAGAATACTGAAGTAGGTTGCCATTTCCTTCTCCAGGGGATCTTTCTGACTCAGGGATCTAACCCTCATCTTCTGCATTGGAATGTGATCATTGTAAAATCTTTGTATTATTTTGGAGAAAAATATAAGACACTTATTTTACTTCAAACTTTGATTAAGTATATATACTAAAAATTTAAAAGAATCGCTGAAGTAGTAGACTGTGCAATTTCCCAAAATATGAAGGATAAAACAGAAACAAGAAAGTAAAAAGGGATAAAGCAACAACAACAACAACAACAAAAAACCCGATCGTAATGGGGGAAAAAATGGTAGGAATACATCCAAGTATTTCAGTAAACACAGTACATAGTAGATGTAAATTTAACTGACAAACTACACTATCGATACGTTTTAGCATTAGATGTTTTAACTCTTAGAAGCTGAATAGATCAAGTACTCTAGAAGTTAACACTGCATGAGATTGAACATCAAAATTTAGAAATGTGATAGAAGGGACATATATGATTCATTCTCTGAGTGCATAAAATATCTGCAACCAAAAATTAAGAGATTAATCATCTGCATTGGAGAAGGAAATGGCAACCCACTCCAGTGTTCTTGCCTGGAGAATCCCAGGGACGGGGGAGCCTGGTGGGCTGCTGTCTACAGGTTCGCACAGAGTCGGACACAACTGAAGTGACTTAGCATAGCATAGCATAGCAAGCACACAAAGAACAGATAAAACTTGATTATCTACATAGATAATTTTTTAAAAGTATAGCAGACATTTTCTTTTGTCTGCCCAACACAATGTCTAGCCAATTTCACTATTAACAGAACCTGCTTTTGTGTTCAGATAGTAATGAGTTCCCTTGATCTACAGTAAGGGCTGCTATGCTACAGCTCCAGGGAGTGAATAATGATCAACTCCAGCCAGTTATTTCATAAGTGTGCATGGTTAGTGTGTAGTCCTGGAAATGATTTTCTTATACAAATCCAGCAACTGTGTTTTTAAACATACTCTTGAATTTTTATGTGGACAATTATATGTTATAAAAATTATTGTTTTGTTTTATTTATTTTTAGTCCTTACAAATGTTATTTCTTTTCCTTCCTTGGACACAGGCTAAGACCTATGATATATAGATGAAATCATACATTATTGGCAAACACTATTATCTTACTTCTAATTTTCAGGGGAATGCTTCTGATGTGTCATCAGAAATAATACGGTTTGTGTGTGCTTATGTGCTCAGTCATGTCTAACTCTTTGTGACCCTTTGGACTGTAACCTGCCAGGTTCTTCTGTCTATGGGATTTCCCAGGCAAGAATACTGGAATGGGTTGCCATTTCCTTCTACAGGGGATCTTCCCAACCCAGGGATGGAACCTGCATCTCCTGTATCTCTTGCATTGCAGGAAGATTCTTTACCTGCTGATCCATTGGGGAAGTCAATAATTTTTGTAGTAGATTTTAAAAAATGTTCTTCTCTTCTTGTCTGCGATGAGGTGTTTTTTTTCCCCTCATAAATGGTTATTGAAAGATAACACTTTTTTCTCCTGCATCTATTGAAATGTTCATAAGCTTTTTCCCTTTTGATCTACTCTTGTGCTAACTATATTAACAAATTATTTTAGAACTTGTGGATAAATCTAACTTGGTCAATAGGTATTTAAGTATATATTTATTATTCTATATTTATATATAATGCATATGTTTACATGTGCTGTGCTCAGTCATATCCAGCTCTTTGTGACCCCATGGACTGTAGCCCGTCAGGCTCCTCTGTCCATGGGGATTCTCCAAGCAGGAATACTGGAGTGGGTTGCCATGCCCTCCTCCAGGTTCAATCCCTGGATTGGGAAGATCCCCTGGAGAAGGGAATGACAGCTCGCTCCACTATTCTTACCTGGATGGTTGAGTATGTATATGTGTAGATTAACATACATATATGTGAAAGTGCTAGTCACTCAGTCATGTCCGACTCTTGGGGACCCCATAGATTGTAGCCTGACAGGCTCCTCTGTCCACAGAATTCTCTAGGCATACACATACACATACACGTAATGCATGATATACACATTCCTATTTTTATTTATGAATACTTTATTCAGGGTTTTTAAATCTCTGTTCATCAATGAGACTGATCTATAAATTTTCCTCTCATATTTTCCTTATCTCTTTCTATATCTAAGTCTTATTATTTATGAAAATCAGATGTTCCAGTCTTCAAATTCTTTCTAAATTGCATTACATAAGATCTCTGAGACATTTCTGAAGATCTTGTCAATTTTTTCTAGCAATTTTGTTAATTTTTGTTTTATATATTTTAATTTTATGTCATTGGATGCCTACAGGTTTGTTATTTTTTGTTGAAATATATATTTCATCATTATGAAGTAATCACTTTAACCCTTAATAATGCTTTTGCCTTAAAGTTTATTTTCTCTAAAAATATTATAGATTTTAACTGATACTTTTTTAACACTTGTCTGAAATATATATGTATATATGTTGCATTCTTTGATTTTCAGTGTTTCTTTGTGCTTATCATAGGTATGTTCCTTTAAATTACATATACTTCTACAATCAAGCCTGACTATCAAATATTCCATCTCTTTCATCCCCTCTTATACTCTCCTGACATATGTATGTTAGATCTTTTCTTTCCTCCACGTTTCTTAACCTGTCCTTCAGGAGAAATTAGACGAGGCACAGTACTATTTGTCTTATATGGATATATTTCTAATAATTTCTTCAGATTTTATCTTCTTATAAGTTCAGCCATACATTTTAAAGAATGATTGCTGTATTATACCGAGCATTTCTCAGTGTTTGAATTGGAGATGATCTTATGACTTTGATTCCTTTCAACTGATAAATGAATCCCATATTGAATGTCCTTTTTTCTATTTAGGTTTTATTAAATGCTAAAAATATTTTCCCACCCTCTTTCAGGGTCCAAAGCTGAGGGCACATGTGGGGAGTCAGGAAACAGGCTGTTTCTAAAGCTATGCCAAATTATGTGTATTTGATCAAGTTTCTTAAAGCTTGTTTACCTGCACTTCCTTCCCATGGTTCCAGATGTTACGGCTTTAAAAGAACAGAGCATATAAATAGCACTGGGCTAAAGCACAGGGATGAGTCTGCTTGTGAACAGGAAGTGAGGACCTTAAAAGAAAGAATAGGAAGAAAACAGGTGCCCTGTCTTCCTGTTGCTGCTGGTGACCCCTTCTTTCAATTCTTCTTACTGAATTTTAGACAAAAGTGAAAGGAAGAGAAAAAACAATATTTTAGTTTCATCACGGAACTTGAGTCATATGTGTACAGGAAAATCAAGAGTCTTATGGTGTAAAGAACAATTTCTGTGGACAGTGCCCACTATGACTGATGCAGTGGGCCTTGCTGGGATCAACTTGAGAACTGGTTCACTGCAAAAGAACTAGGAAGATTGGAGTTGAAGCAACCTGGGCAAGGAGCATTCATTTGTTCTTAGTAGATCTTAGCCATGTTGGTTGCAGAACCATCCTATTCTAAGTGAGATCTCTAACATCTGTTCCCTTCTCCCCACCTTTATCCTCTCGTAGTTCCCCCTCCATATTTAAACAGTGATGAGGGTTCAGCTGGAGTCTAGCTTCAGCCTGATCCCACAGCAAGTGCTGGAGCTTTATTCCACCTTTGGGTAAGAGGCCTGGGTTTAAGAATCCCTGTGTCACATGTACCCCAAAGTTCATTGCAGCGCTATTTACAATAGCTAAGACATGGAAGCAACCTTGATGTCCACCAGCAGATGAATGGATAAGGAAGTTGCGATACATACACATAGTGGAATATTACTCAGCTATAAAAAGGAGGCATTTGAGTCAGTTCTAATGAGGTGAATGAACCTAGAGCCAATTATACAGAGTGAAGTAAATCAGAAAGAGAAAGACAAATACTGTCTATTAAAGCATATACATGGAATCTAGAAGGATGGTACTGACGATCCTACATGGAGGGCAGAAAAGGAGACACAGACATAAGGAACAGACTTGGACTCAGTGGGAGAAAGCGAGGGTGGAATGATTTGAGAGAACAGCACAGAAAGACACACTACCATGTGTAAAACAGATGACCAGTGCAAGCTTGATGCATGAAGCAGGGCACGCAAAGCTGGTATTCTGTGACAACCTAGACAGATAGGGTAGGGAGGGAGGTAGGAAGGGGGTTCAGGATGGGGGGGACATATATATACGTATGGCCAATTCATGTTGATGTATAGGAAAAAAATACCACAATACGGTAAAGTAATTATCCTCCAATTACAATAAAAAGAATCCCTCTGTCAGTTCCTCACTTGCTGAGGATTGCTCCTTAGGGCTGGGGTTATAACCTCCCGTGACATGGTTCCTATTTGACTCAGGGCACTTCTCCAGAGCAGCAAGCAGTAGCAAACCGCAGCACTTAATGTACCCAGGGTGTTGGAGCAGGAAGTGCACCAGCTGGCAATGGAGTCTAGGTAGGGCACCTACACAGTTTCATATTTCTACAACAAAGTCTGCCAGCAGCGTGACTGTGGCCCTGTGAGGAGTGTATGATTCAAAGGAACAATTAGGCTTTCCTACTCTCCTAAGACTTTTTTGGAAGCTGGCCTGGTTTGAGTTTGCCATTAACTTCTCAATTAGTCGATAACTCTTTATAGTTTGGAAAAATTACACATAGTCTAGAAAGAGTGAATAAAGAAAAAGGATGTTCCTAAAAAATATTCTTTCAGAACCCAATTCCACCATGGTATTTTGCTGCCTTATTTCAGGGACCAGTTTTTGAAACTCATTAAAAAACCAGAGCTAATTTCAGACTTCCTATGTCTTGCAAAGGGCAGAATATTCTTTGTAACGAAAATATATTTGCATCAGGGTGCACATGTACCAGTCAATTTAATTAAGCACAGAAAGTTCTTTGTCATCTGGGCTTAACCATATTGAACTGCCATAGAAATTCAATATAAAACAAGGTAATGTTTGGCACAAATACTAGAGCCATAAAATATGTCTCACAGTGCTGCAGCTTAGATGTAAGATAAATTTTAGGTAAGGTCTTAGAAAAACTACAATAAACATATATGTATCGAAGTGGCAAGGACCTCATGTCCTTATAAAAACAATAATAATTCTTTGCATCAGTATAGATGGAAAATCTAGATTTAAAAACACTTTCTAAAGCAATTAGGGGGGAAATGTTTTGTTTTTGTTGGCAGATGCATCAATTTTTTCTAGTAAGATATTCAAGAAACTGGTGACACGGGTTACCTGTTGGCAGGGAAACTTTCTGGCTAAAAGAGGTGAGTTATACAAAAGCTTTTAGCCATTTTATGTTAAAAAAAAAAAAAAAAAACCTTGAGCATCTGCAAATTTCAGCATTTGGTATTGGAAATCAATCTCCTGTGAATATAAAGGAATGACTGTATGTTTAAAAATAATTTTACATCAATACAGGTGGGTAAAAGGTAAAAGGGTTAGTCTCTAAGTCATGGCTGACTCTTTGCGACCCCACGGACTGGGCTGCTCTGTCCATGGGATTCTCCAGGCAAGAATACTGGAGTGAGCTGCCATTTCCTTCTCCGAGGAATCTTCTCAACCCAGGGATTGAACCTAGATCTCCTGCATTGTATACAGGTTCTTTTTATCTGCGCCATGCCCCAGGTACTCAAAAAAACTTACTCTTCTGTCCATAGAATTCTCCAGGCAAGAATCCTGGAGTGGGTTACCATTCCTGTCTCCAGTGTATCTTCCAGAGACAGGAAATGAACCCAGGTCTCCTGCATTGCACGTGGATTCTCTACCATCTGAGCCACCAGACAGGTAGAGATAAACTTTCATTGAGAAATGAGTATAATGAAGTATGCTGACTATTTTGCTAAGGTATTTAGGCATGTCCTTATTAATTTTTACCACAAGATTTGGGGTAGGTGATGTTACTTTCCCATTGTACAGATAAGGGGATGAAGGGCTATGATGAACAAGTAGCTTCTCTGAGATCTCATAGATAGTAAGCTAGCAGTCTAACTATAATGCCTTCTGGCTAAAGACAAGTTAGAGGGCATTTCCCAACCGAGTCCTTCTTTTTTTAAAATCTTTGATAGACTCCAGTTAATAGTTTTGTAATCATTCATTTCCCTCCAAATTAGCATTAGGAAAATTAATGTCTGTGACTGTGGTCCTGCTGGGATGACTCTAAATCAGAGCTGGAAGATGTAGACTTCCAGGAGGTCCTTTGCAGGTTCTTTCCAAGCCAGAGGAGGCCTAACCTTGAGAAGATCACTTTCTCTCCAGTCTCATGTTTTACCTAAAAGCAGTTGTTTGATCTACGGATCTGAAAGCCACCTAACAAATGGACATTTAACTTTCTAATAGCCCACTGGGACTGGTGATACACATGGTGCAAAGCAATCATCACCTAACCCATTTCATCACTTTATCGTACAATTTTTCAGAAACTTGACTAGTCTGTGACCCTACTTTCCTAATTATATGGATATACTGTCAATGCTAACCTATGGAAATTAGAAGAGACTTCCCAGCCAGCTCTGACGTGTGTCCTTTGTTCTAATTAGGGTATTAGGAATTACTCCAGCAGATCCACCTGCCGCCTAAAACATTCTAGTCTCTTGCCTAGTCCATCCCAGGTGAAAAGGGTTAGGGTGAGCCCTACCTGTGTATTCAGACACAGGCCCTAGCCACCAACCTAATCCTGGAAGAAAACGTATATAGTCTGTGTTGTTTCCTCATGAAATCAGTTAGAAAGACCAAAAGGGAAACCTTTGAAATAATCCAGGCAAAATATAATAGGACCTAAAGGAGGAGAAGAGGATGAGATGGTTGGATGGCATCACTGACTCGATGCACATAAGTATAAGCAAGTTCCCAGAGTTGGTAATGGACAGGAAAGTCTGGTGTGTTGCAGTCCATGGGGTCACAAAGAGTCAGGCACGACTGAGTGACTGAACTTAACGTGGCCACAGAGATGGAGAAAGAAGAATATGAATCATGGGTGTTTAATGGGTAAAATTTCTATTGGCCCTGAATAGTCATAAAATGTAAAGTCTGAGGGAAAAAAAAAAGAAGTTTAAAAAGACTACCAGATTTCTTAGCTGAATAATTTAGTAGGCAATCAATGCCATCTATGGAGATAGACGTCTTCTTCATCTTTCATTTGGTTTCACTTATGCTTGTTTGCTTTTGATTTTGGTGAATTGGAAGGTGGTGAGAGTAAAATGACTGATTTCATGTCAACTATGACAAGGCCTTAACAGCTTATTGTTTCCAGTGCTTTTGTTTCTATCCAAGTATCTGTGGTTTTTAAAGGGACAAAAAGGGACCCAGAGCACTCAGGGGACAGAAGTCCAGATTCCCACATGACACTACCAAACAGGGCTGACCCCTCAAACAAGGCATTTGCTCTTCATGACATCCCATGCTCTACCCCAGTTTCGATTTGTGTATCACCTGCTGCCTTCCCTAGGCAATCTATTGTCAATCTCCTGCCTTAGGCCAAAGGCCTTGACTAGCTTTGAAATTCCTTCCCTACTCTAAACATTATCCCTCACCGCCAATCCAAAGTTGTAATAACTGCTCTTAAGGACCAACCAAAGTACATAGAGAAAAATATTTTCTTCCAAATTATGGTCAGACATTATTCTACCTCATTCCACTGAATGCTGGGGAGGTACCAAAACTGTTCTGCACTACTATGGTAATACTAACCCCAAGCCCTCTCTCCACTGTTAGCCACTATTAGGCCTTTGCCAGCTAAGTTGCATCAGTTGTGTCCAACTCTGTGTGATCCTATAGATCATGCCAGGCTCCTCTGTCCATGGGATTCTCCAGGCAAGAATACTGGAGTGGGTTGCCATGCCCTCCTACAGAGAATCTTCCTGACCCAGGGATCAAACCTGCATCTCTTAGGTTTCCTACGCTGGCAGTGGATTCTTTACCAATAGCACCACCTGGGAAGCCCCATGAGGCCTTTCAGTTCAGTTCAGTCACCCAGTTGTGTCCAACTCCTTGTGACCCCATAGACTGCAGCATGCCAGGCTTCCCTCTCTATCACCAACTCCTGAAGCTTGCTCAAACTCATGTTCATCAAGTTAGTGATGTCATCCAACCATCTCATCCTCTGTCGTCCCCTTCTCCTCCTGCATTCAATCTTGCCCAGCATCAGGGCCTTTTATAATGAGTCAGCTCTTTGCGTCAGGTGGCCAAAGTATTAGGCCTTTAGTTAACCCCAAAAGAGATGTGGCTGAGAGAGAAAGATGTAAAACCAGTACTGCCCAGGTGTTAAGTGCCCAGAGCCCTGGATTTAGACCAGTCCTTATTTTTATAAGAGCCTCTGTTACCACCCTTCCCTGCCTTACACTAATTTCCTAATATAAACTTCAGGTTAGATTTTGTGAATCTATCCTCCCACTTAAAAATGATTTTAAATTCAGGATATGTGCTTGCTGCCTACTGTCTCTCAATGCCTTCCTGTCCCAATCAGAACACCAGACATTGATTCTACCATACATCTCAGTGAGTCTAAAAATAAAGGTGGGATACAGGTTTTAGTAAAATTATATAGTTGAGACAGAAGTCTCAGTGAAATTCTGTTATAGTTAATCCATTTTTACAGCTAGAAATGTCTCTCATTTTGGGGGTGGGTTGGGTTAGAAACCCACCTGGCTCCTATGTCCAGCATCCACTTCTTTCCCAACTATAGCCCTAGAAAGCTGGTCTTCTATTCATTCTGACTTTTAGTGTGTTAGAAGAAATGTCAAATGAAATCTAAAAAATTCTGCATGGAGCTCTGAACAACTAATTTTGCTATGGGCAAGTCTGCTTATTCACTCACTCAACATGAATTAAACATTCAAGAAGTGCCAGGTGATTAGGAGTGCAGAAATGAGTAATAGTTGATGACTGAACTGGAAGAATGGGCAAAAATTAGTTATGCAATTCAATGTGGTAAGTAATAGAGCCATGATCAGTTTTATGCTATATAAGGAGACAAAAATGAAGGGCACCGAAGTTCTAGAATAGTGTTTATGAAGCTTTATTGTGCTTCCAGTGTACCAGGAATCCTGTTAAAATGAAGACTCTGGGTCAGTAAGTCTTGAGTGGGACATGGAATCTGCATTTCTAACAAGCTCCCAAGTGATGCTGATTATGCTGATCCATGGAACAGACTGTGAGAAGCAAAGTCCTATTCAGTTCAGCTCAGTTCAGTCGCTCAGTCGTGCCCGACTCTTTGCGACCCCATGAATCGCAGCACGCCAGGCCTCCCTGTTCATCACCATCTCCCGGAGTTCACTCAGACTCACGTCCATCAATTCGGTGATGCCATCCAGCCATCTCATCCTCGGTTGTCCCCTTCTCCTCCTGCCCCTAATCCCTTCCAGCATCAGAGTCTTTTCCAGTGAGTCAACTCTTCTCATGAGATGGCCAAAGTACTGGAGTTTCAGCTTTAGCATCATTCCTTCCAAAGAAATCCCAGGGTTGATCTCCTTCAGAATGGACTGGTTGGATCTCCTTGCAGTCCAAGGGACTCTCAAGAGTGCTATAGGACCTGAAAATACTTCAAAAAGGAGATGGTGCTTGAACTGGCATTTTAAGGAATAAATAGGAATTGCCCAGTAGCACTGACTTTTCACTTTCATGCATTGGAGCAGGAAATGGCAACCCACTCCAGTGTTCTTGCCTGGAGAATCCCAGGGACGTGGGAGCCTGGTGGGCTGCCGTCTATGGGGTTACACAGAGTCAGACATGACTGAAGCGACTTGGCAATAGCAGCAGCAGCATAGCATAAAAGTCGTCCAGGCAAAGAAGCAGCATATTTTGAAAATTAAAAAAGGCATTTCAAGTGACTTGAAAATTAGCAAGAACAATATTAGAATTGAAAAACCTCACTGGTGAAATCAACAGCATTTAAGACATGTGGATTGGCTAAAATATTTTAGAGATACTCTCTATCTTTGTCTTAATAACATGTAAGAAACCACTGGGGACTTTACCCCAAGTTCCAAGGAACAGTACCAATAGTTTAGAAGGACACAAAATCCAACATCTGAATGTTGCTAAAAGTGCCTCAAGTATTTCTTTCTTATGAAGTGTGGTTACAGAGCCTCCAAAGATAGTCCCAGATAGTAGTACTGGAGTTTTATCAGACTTTAAGATCCATTTTATGCCTAATTTTCTAGCAAATGTCCATATATATCGCAGACAATCATCACTTTCATTACATTTTGGCCTTGTCCTTTCTGAGAAGCAGTTAACCAGCCCTCATCACTCCCCAGATTTTTTTGCTATTGTTCTCTTTGTTTTTTGACTGCATTGCAGCATTCAGGATCTTAGTCCTCTACAAGGAATTGAACTCATGACCCTGCAATGGAAGTGCAGAGTCCTAACCACTGGACCACCAGGGAATTCCCACCTCAAAACCTTTAACTGCTACTGTTATCAAACAAAATTTTAAGAATTGTTAGCTTTGATAGCACCATATCTATAAAACAAAGGTAGCAATTCTTGCCCTACTGACCTTACAGACCAAACTAAGATAGATATACTTGAAAATATTATGTGATATATATCAACTATTTCTCAATGAAACTTTAAAATAGGAAAAAATAAATAAGGTTAAAAAAATTAAAATATGAAAATTCTGACTATAATTAAAGAGAGCCAAGGAGGTACTTACAGTATCCATCAAGGTAAAAATTCCCTGAACAATCAGAATAATAATATGAGATTCTTAATTTAAAAAAAAAAAAACAACCGTATCCCCAGATCCTACTACTGGAAATTTCAGTTCTGTTTGTGGGGAGGCCCAAAGATGTGATAAATACCCCTGTGCTGGGCTTAGTTGCTCAGCCGTGTCCAACTCTTTGTGACCCCATGGACTGTAGCCTTCCAGGCTCTTCTTTTCATGGGAATTCTCCAGGCAAGAATAGTGGAGTGGGTTGATATGCCCTCCTCCAGGGGATCTTCCCAACCCAGGGATCAAACCCAGGTCTCCCTCATTGCAGGTGGATTCTTTACCATCTGAGCCACCAGGGAAGCCCAATAAATACTCCAAATGATACTTCCAATCATGTGAGTTTAGGAAATTCCACACTACGCAATGGAATTGGGGACACAGGAGAGAATGTGCACACTCTACTGCATCACCAATATTATCACACAGAAGAGCACACCTGTATCATTACCGTTACTGCAAATGACTCGTGGCAGATATTTCCCAATCATGTGACTCTCTTATCTTCTGCTTCTAACAGTTTAGGTAAAACACAAGACTGAGTCAATGCTACATGCTATACCAACTACAAACATATTTGAGATGCAAAAGTTTGAGCCTGCCAATCAACTGTATTTTTCTTAATTACCATAAGATTAGCAAATTGCCCTCACTTAAAGAAACTTATTTAAACTTCATCCTCAAAAGCGAGCAAAAAGTGATGAGTCACTTAAAGACATAATCTGGTAACTATTTCTTTATGAAGCTGTACTATATTAGGCTTCTACAAGGTGTGGTCATGGGAAGAACATTGTGCCATGCTTAATCACTCAGTCATGTCCAACTGTTTGCAATCCCAGATATCTGGAGTCTGTAGCCTGTCAGGCACCTCTGTCCTTGGGATTCTCCAGGCAAGAATACTGGAGTGAGTTGCCATTCCCTTCTTTCGGGGGACCTTCCTGACCCAGCCAGGGATTAAACTCGGGTCTCCTGCATTACATGAAGATTCTTTACCATCTGAGCCACCAGGGAAGCCCAAGAATACTGGATAGGGTACCCCATCCCTTCTCCAGGGGATCTTCCCAACCCAAGGATGAAACCAGGGTCTCCTGGATTGCAGGCGGATTCTTTACCAGTTGAGCTACCAGGGAAGCCTGGAAAGAATATTATTTAATGACAGTTAGGTATTCAGCTTTATGTTTGTTAAGTTTATGTAACATGTCCATGACTAAAACAGCATCTATGTACCTATTTATAACTACCACATAAAGACCTACAGGTGGAGAGCACAAGTACACACATACACACACACACACACACACACACACACACACACACACACTCTGCATTCCTTCAGAAATTCTTTTACCTGGGAGTCACAACTACCTGGGTGGGTCTGCTTATGCCTCCTTCACAGAACCAGACTCATAAGCTCTGTAACCAGGTTAGATTCAGACCAAACTGCTTAGAGAATCCAACCAAATAAAACTGTCAGTTCAATTGTAAAATACTGCTTTAGTTAAAAGGTGGTAAAAGCCCAGATCTTATTACCCCTAGAGGTGCTGAACACATCAGGCCAAAAACATCAGTTGATTTAAGATGAATCTATTGATAGATTGTGAATGGAGAAATTAAGGACCTTTGGGAATCATCCTTTACCTTGAAGTCTGACTGAAGGATGAAGACTAGATGCCTGCAGGGTGACCTGGGGTAAATGTTGTAAGCAGACTGGGTGGATTGTACATCTGAGCCAGTCAGCATACGCTAAAGGCCTGCTGCCATTTGTTCTTATTCTCATCACCCGATATGATCAAAACGTTACAAGCTTAGCCCTATAAGCATTTCCCCAATTACTGATAACCAGAACAAAAAATACCTGTGTAACAAAATACACAGTCTAGAGAGCAAACCATTTTATAGAAGCTTCAAACACATTAATCTCTTTTACCAAAGACACATCCTTCAAACACATATATATAATACTGTCCACTTTGCTCTCAGCCCGATTATAGACTAATTTCACCGCTAACAGATTTGGTCTTTCTCCCAAATCATTGCTTATAGTGTATTTTGAAAACTGAAGAAAAAGTAATAGCAACTGTCTTATTAATAAAAGAAATATATTTTAAGTCTCTATGGTTGCCAGACACCAGAT
Organism: Ovis aries; assembly: GCF_016772045.2. NCBI lineage: Eukaryota > Metazoa > Chordata > Mammalia > Artiodactyla > Bovidae > Ovis > Ovis aries. The sequence continues at coordinate 34,239,613 of NC_056069.1, read as the reverse complement.
AGTTAAAAAGATATCAACAGATGTTTGACAGAAAACAATAAAATTCTGTAAAGCAATTCTCCTTCAATTAAAAAAAAAAAATTTTTTTTAAGATGCCAACAGATACAGAAGACAAATTCACAAAGCAATTAAATTGCAAAGTACTTGCATGAAGCAATCAGGCCTATTTCCCTTCATGAAAACTGTGTACTGATGATTTCAAATAACAGGCAGCTAAGCGGTTTCCTGGAGAAGGCAATGGCACCCCATTCCAGTACTCTTGCCTGGAAAATCCCATGGATGGAGGAGCCTGGAAGGCTGCAGTCCATGGGATCGCTGAGGTCAGACACGACTGAGCGACTTCACTTTCACTTTTAACTTTCATGCATCGGAGAAGGAAATGGCAACCCACTTCAGTGTTCTTGCCTGGAAAATCCCAGGGACGGGGGAGCCTGGTGGGCTGCCGTCTATGGGGTCGCACAGAGTTGGACACGACTGAAGTGACCTAGCAGCAGCAGCAGCAGCAAGGGGTTTCCCTGGGGGTCCAGTTAAGATCTGCCTTGCAATGCAGGGAACACTGGTTCAATCCCTGCTCCAGGAAGACCCCGCATGCCACAGGGCAGCTGAGACTGTGCACCACAGCTACTGAAGCCCGCATGCCTAGGGTCCGTGCTCCGCAACAAGAGAAACCACCGCTATGAGAAGCCCCAGCACTGCAATTTGAGAGTAGCCCCCTCTCACGGTAACTAGAGAAAGCCCACACAGCAATGAAAACCCAGCACAGCCAAAAATAAAAATATATATATTTTTTAAAGGCAGCTAAGATCTAAACCAGGAAGTCAGTTTATACTGTCCTGTTCTGAAAGGGCAGCAAGAGATGGACAAATGTTGCACATCACAACTCTCCTGTTAAGAGTGTTTTCTTGGGAATGTTTGTGAGTGAAAAGTGAAAGCCACTCGGTCGTGTCCGACTCTTTGCCACCCCATGGACTGTAGCCCGCCAGGCTCCTCTGTCCACGGAATTCTCCAGTCCAGAATACTGGAGTGGGTTGCCGTTTCCTTCTCCAGGGGATCTTCCCAACCCAGGGACTGAACCCAAGTCTCCGGCATTGCAGGTGGATTCTTTACCATCTGAGCCACCAGGGAAGCCCAGTGTTTGTGAGCTGCTCCTAAATGCTGACAGTTACCCATGACCATTACACTATAGACGAGATTCCTGAGATCTCTGAGCTTCCAAAGAAAATTCAGAATCAAAATTCTGGTTCTCGCTTCATCCCCAGCCCTAAGCGAACCAGTTATGTCACTATATATCTCCTGCCTCAGCTTCCTCATTAACTTAATGGGCAGAGTACCTGTGTTGGGTCTTGGAGGATTACCATGGGGATGAAGGAGGTCATGCATAAAGACAGCACAATCTCAAATAACATTGCCTTTACCATAACTGTTTACTAAACACTATCAGCATCTGAGTTTTTAGCCCTTGGCTCAATTTAGTCTTTATTCTCCTCTCCTAACGCCCTTTGTAACTAGTGTGCTGACTTCCTGCTTTGTAATTCCACAAGACTCTTTTATTTTCATTCTCTATTTCTCTGCATAGCCACCAGCCCTTCCTCCAGTATAGTACTTCACTTTTGAAGCTACACCATCACTGGCCAACAGGACATTTGCTCACTGATTAGCCTAGAGTGTAGACTGGTCAGGAGGTTGGCACACTGACCCAAAGAACCAGAGCAAAGGTGTTTCCCCAGATGAGTGGCTAAATGGCTAAACAACGGCTGTCAGAGCAAATGGACTAGAGCAGAATTACTGATCTGACTGTTGGAGCTGTGGCAGGCAACTTGTAACAGAAGCTTCATAAGCAAAGGTATTTCCATTAAACTATGGAGAAGTCTGGAGTCACGGCCTATTTGCAAAATTGCCAAGTTCATGGAGCGAATTGGAGCAAATCTCACCTATACTTTCTCATCTATTGATACATGTTTCAGAGATTAGCTGTTTTTATTATAATCATAGACAAGCCGCATTCATTTATGTTGTGTCTGTAATTACATGGTACATATCTTCCCCCATCAGCCCCTTTTAGATTTAAGAGAAAAATAGTTTGAAATTGAAAACAAACAAACAACAAATTAAACACTTAAAATTATGCACTTTTCAACTACAAAACATCACAGTACATCTTTAGGGCAGTGAGATTAACAAAGAAGGTTTTGATATCATTTCAGCCAGCTATCATTCCTTACTCCCTAAGCAACCACTGCCCTACTATAATTACTTTGGTCAACACCATTTAAAATCCATACACAAAACACAGAATATACATTTCACTCTTCCACAGTCTTAATTTTTTCAAAAGGTTGGCATGAGGAAAAGGGAGCTGAGTGAGAAAAGAGGTAATGAAGTAGAGTGCAAAGAATATTATGAAATTGTTCATTTCTGTTTTTTTATTATTATTTTTGCCCTCCTCTGAAAGTAACCACTGAATTACTTCATTTTTCTGTCTGTATACATATAAGTTGTTTGCGCACATGGAGATACATAGTTAGAGCCTATGGTTAATTCACACAACACTAAATCTCAACAAAGGAGGGGAAAAGGTTTATAGTTTTTACCCAAAAGAAGTATGGAGAAACTATTTTTCATTAGTAAAAGCATATTAAAGAATGAAACGGATCCAAGAGTGAAGAGAGTATTTTTATATGTAAAAACATATATATATATATATATATATATATATATATATATATATAATATACACCAGCCAGGCACTGTAACATCAGTAAATCCCTTTGGAAACCAAATTTCCATTCCACTCTGCAATTGGGCCTCTGATGATTTAGAACTGAGTCAGTTTGAATGTGATGCCTTTGGAATGCAAACTGGCAGCAGAGTGCGAGGAAGCCCATGTGATCAGGGATGCCTCAGAGGCACTTGCAGTCCTGAAGGACGTCCCAGGAACGCCTCCTACATGCGGTGTGACATCACAAACAGGTAGAGCATTTCCACTCCTCTAAAAGGAAGAGAATGTGGCTCCACCTTGCCAGGAAGAAGAATCCGACAAGCTTCCCAATAAGGCAATTCTTCTAATGTGAGTTGGCCACCCTACTTGGACACAGGCAGGCAGGATCATTTTACCTTCTAGGCAGCAGGAGTCATGCAGTCAGCTTCTGGATCCCAATATTCAACTAATCTCCAAACACATTCCTCTTTAAATTTCTAAAGCCAAAGAATACACCTAATCACTGTCCCCAGCCTTCCCTCCTTTTATAGGACTGTTGATCCCATAGATATTTAAATGCCTATGATGTGCAAAGCATTGTATTTGGTCTTTGATGGAGAATGATTAGTAGGAAAAAAAAAATGCCCTGTATTGAGTCAAGTGGGAAAATAAAGAAAATAACTGAGAAAAGTTCTAAGAAGGAAACAATAGCGACTCACCACTGGACTTCCCTGGTGGCTCAGACAGTAAAGAATCCACCTGCAATGTGGGAAGCCTGGGTTCGATCCCTGGGCTGGAAGATCCCCTGCAGAAGGGCATCGCACAAGGAAGGGAGGCTTTATTGCGGGCAGCCTCCTGTTCTAACTTTGATGTACATTCCTGTTAAAATGCAGGCTCCAGTTTAACTGGTCAAGGGTGGGACCAGGGATTATGCATGTTTTACAAACTCTAAGGTCTGCTGCTGGTCCACAAACCACGTTCTTGAATAATAAAGGCATTAGGGTTTCTGTTTATGGGTTATTCTCTAAGTGTGGTCACCAGATTAGCCACTTCAGCACATGAAGCACAAATTCTCAGGCCCCACCCTAAATTTACTGAGACAGAAGTTCTGGGGCTGGGGCTAGCAGTTGATATTTGAACCAACCCTCTGAGTAATACTGATGCACACTAACCCCCAGCACAGTAGCCACTGGCCACCTTTTGAAGCTACTGAACACTCAATGCGGCTAGTCTGAGTTGAAATACACGGTAAGTGTACATCACACACCAGATCTCAAGGACTTAAAAACAGAATGTAAAACTTATTAATAATTCTTACACTGAATGCATGTTGAAATACTATTTTGAATATATTGGATTAAATTAACTATATAGGGTGTGGCCTGAGAATTTGTGTTTCTAACAAGTTTCTAGGTGATGCTGTTAGTGGTTAGTGGACCAGCAGCAGACCTTGGACCTTGTAAGATATCCATAATCCCTTGTCCTGCCCTTGACCAATTAAACTGGAACCTGAATTTTAACAGGAATGTTATTAATATTATTAATAATATAGTATTAATATTATTGTATTAATAATATATTATTAAGAATGTTATTAATATTGACATTTAACAGGAATGTTATTAATTTCACTTTATATTGATTTATTTTCATATGGCTACTAAATTTTTTAATTTAGCTATAGCTGATTTACAATGCTATATTAGTTTCAGATGCACAACTTGGTGATTCAAAATTTTTATAGATTATACTCTGTTTAGGGCTTCCCTGGTGGCTCAGATGGTAAAGAATCTGCCTGCAATATAGGAGGACAGGTTTGATCCCTGGGTCAGGAAGATCTACTGGAGAAGGGAATGGCAACTCACTCCAGTATTCTTGCCTGGAGAATTCCATGGACATAAGAGCCTGGCAGACTACACTCCATGGGTCACAAAGAGTCAGACACGACTGACCGACTATTTAAAATTATCATAAAATATTGACTATGTTCTTGAGCTGTACACTACGTCCTTGTAGCTTATTTATTCCATACGCAGTAGTTTCTACCTCTTAATCTCCTACCCCTATCTTGCCCCTTCCCTCATCTCTCTCACCAATAGTGACCATTATTTTGTTCTCTAGATTTGTGAGTCTGTTTCTGTTTATTATATTCATTCATTTTATTTTTTAGATTCCACATGTAAGTGATAATATATAGTATTTGTCTTTTTCTGTCTGACTTATTTCACCAAGCATAATCTCCTCCAGATCAATGTTGTCATTAATGGCAAAATTTCATTATTTTTTCATGACCAAGTAATATTCCATGGTGTGTGTGTGTGTGTGTGTGTGTGTGTGTGTGTGTGCATGCCTATATGCTGCTGCTGCTAAGTCACTTCAGTCGTGTCCGACTCTGTGCGACCCCATAGACGGCAGCCCACTATGCTACCCCATCCCTGGGATTCTCCAGGCAAGAACACTGGAGTGGGTTGCCATTTCCTTCTCCAATGCATTAAAGTGTATATACATATATATCACATCTTTACCCATTTATCTGCTGATGGACACTTAGGTTGCTTTCATATCTTAGCTATTGCAAGTAATGCTGCTATGAACACTGGGGTGCATATATCTTTTCAAATTAGTATTTTTGTTTTCTTTGGGTACATACTCAACAGCGGGATTGCTGGTCATACGGTAGTTCTATTTTTAGTTTTTTGAGGAACCTCCATAGTGACTGTACCAATTTACATTCCCACCAACAGTGCATAGGGTTTCCTTTCTCTGTATCCTTACCAACATTTGTTATTTGCAGTCTCTTTAATGACAGCCAGACTGATGGGTGTGAGGTTTTATTTTGCTTATTTTCCTGTGGCTACTAAAATCTTTTAAATGACACATGATACGAGCATTATAATTTTACTGGCAGTTCTTCACTAAACGTTGAGAACTGTTCCTGTGGAGCAACAGTTCAAAACTAGGACAATGTTGCCTACCTAGGGACATCTGGCAATGTCTAGAGACATTTTTGGTTGTCATAAATCGGACAGAGCAGGGGTTTGATGGACATCTCCTATATAAAGGCCAGGGACCCTGTTAAAAACCCCCTAATTCATAGAACAGTTCCCCACAACAAAGAATTATCCAGTTCAAAATGTCAGTAGTGTTGAGGTTGAGAAAAATATGGTCTACCATAGTGATCCAGCATGTTAGAATCACTCAGGGTGAATTAAAACTACAACTGCCTTTGCCCTTGGCCTATCCCTAGACTAACTAAATTGGAATCTCTGGTACAGAGGCCATGGCATGGTTGTTCATTTTGTTTTGCTTTTTAAAATTCCTCAGGGTTTCCAATGCATAGCCAGAGTTGAGAACCTCTGTTCTAGAGGGAAGGATAAAAACCTCATTCATTTTTATTTTTTTTTTATTTTTTTTTTGCTTTTATTTCATTTTATTTATTTTTTTAATATTTCTCTCTAATGAATTTTATATTTCTTACTCTTTTTTTAAAAAAAATTTTAAAATCTTTAATTCTTACATGCGTTCCCAAACCTGACCCCCCTCCCACCTCCCTCCCCACAACATCTCTCTGGGTCATCCCCATGCAAATGCTATGGGCTGCTAGCACCCACTGCCCCTTAGCCCCAGACCTGAGAATCTGCATTTCTGTCAAGTTTCCAGGTGATGCTTAAGCTTCTGGTTCAGTGTCTTATGGAGCATTTGTGTACCATTCAACATAGCACTAGGCATTTCTACTCTCTGGATGGCCCACCACACAGAGACAGCAGAGATCCCCAGCAGACTAGGGCAGTTGCTTCCTGCATCAGAGACGGCAACTCCCCCTTGACTGGAACCTAAGGCTCTATCAAAGTGACTTCTCCATTCTGCCAAGACAGAAGCAGCTCTTTGAGGGAGGGGAAGTGGGTAAAGATGTTAAATATTCACTTAGATTCTCTCTGCCCTGCTCTGCAAGCAGGAAACAAAAATATCGGTGACTGGGTCATCTTAGCAAAACCTCTTTCATTTCACTCTTCAATTTCTGCCAGTATACAATTTAAATCACTTTAAATTTTTACAGATTATAAAATTTTAAAGATTGAAACACCTTTATTCCTAACATTTCTAAGAAAGCGTAAGCCAGGGAAAACAAGCTTGAAACATTTAATGGTTCCCTACTCAATAATTAACTTTTGAAATGTGTGGAAGTTGCGCAGCCATGTCCAACTATGCAACCTCATGGACTGTAGCTGGCCAGGCTCCTCTGTCCATGAGATTCTCCAGGCAAGAATGCCAGAGTGGGTTGTCACTTCCTTCTCCAGGGGATCTTCTCCACCCAAAATTTATATATATATATATATATATATATATATATATAGAGAGAGAGAGAGAGAGAGAGAGAGAGAGAAATCTAAAAGAGATTGCCCTACACACACACACATTTACCTGCTGGACACTTTGCCCTCTTTCTATATGCCCCGGTCACCCTGGCCTTGATCTTGATTTTGATCATCTCTCCTCATTCACCGTGGCACAGTCACTGTGACAGGGTTCAGCTCCAGAAGGTTCCTGAATTCTTATTTTCATTAGTGATGGCCTGTCTAGTAGGCCTCCTGCCTGTGCTTCCCTCCTGCCAGGCATGAAGACCCTTGTACCAGTACCATCTGAGTGAGGTACCATCTCACATCCTCCAGTCTTTGCTCAGATGTCATCTCTTTCCCATCTGGACCCCTCTTTCTCAACACCTTTGCTCTGCGCTACTGCTTTTCCATAGCATGCATTACATACAACCAGCACTACCTGATTTACTTAGTCTTTTTATTGTTTATTGTTTGCCTCTCATTCAGAGGAGCCTGGTAGGCTACAGTCCACGGGGTCGCAAAGAGTCGGACACGACTGAGCAACTTCACTTCACTTCTCATTCAGGAGTCTATGCTCCATGAAGGTAGAAATCCCTGTTGTGTTCACTGACAGGACGTACATGCCTGAAATAATTGCCTGGTACTTCGTAGGTATGCAGGAAACATTTGTTGACCAAACAGGTGTTTTTTTTTCAGGTGGTTTGTTTTATAGAATCCACCTGCCAATTCAGGAGACTCAGGTTTGATCCCTGGGTCAGGAAGATACCCTGGATAATGGAATGGCAACACACTTCCGTATTCTTGCTTGGAAAATTCATGGACAGAGGAGCCTGGTGAGCTATAGCCCATGGGGTCGCAAAGAGTTGGACACAACTGAGCAACGGAGCACACACACAAATATTTCATGTTTCCTGCAACTTTATTGCTTCATCAAATTATTTACAAAATTCTGTTTGGAGCCTGTATCTTTACTGCATCCCAAGCAAACAATGAGAAAACCTACTAAGCAGGCCATCACCAAATAAAATAAGAATTCAAGGACCTTCTGGAGCTGAAATGCTGTCACTGTGACTGTGCCACAGTGAATGAGGAGAAATGATCAAAGTCAAGATCAAAGACATCCACAGAGCCCTGGATATTAAGGGTCTCATGAAGCAGGGTAAAAGTTTGAATTGTGTTTTTAGGTCACTAGGAAGCCACCAAAGGTGTTAGGCAAGGGGTTGGGTAAAGACTGAGCATCATAACAGGTGGTTGATAAGGGCCTCTGGATTGCTCTGAGAGCCTGGCACTGCCCCTGTTTTTATTTAAGGCTCTGTCTGTCCCTAATCATCTGATGATGCATAGTTCATGCAGAATCATCTGATGAAGCAGGCGTGCCTGTGCTGGGTAGGGCAGTATTAGCTCTAAGTGCAGAGTCAACTCATCTTTAAGAAGCCTGATTTAACACCTAGATCCTCGCAACTCAATGTGTGGTCTGCAGATCAACAGCAGCAGCATCACCTGGGAGTTGGGAAGAAATACAGAATCCCAGGTCTCTCTCTGGATGGAAGAAACTGAAGTCTGCATTTTAACACAACCCCCAGGTGACTTCACTTCAGTTCTGTTCAGTCGCTCAGTCATGTCCTACTCTTTGCAACCCCATGAATCGCAGCACACCAGGCTTCCCTGTCCATCACCAACTCCCAGAGTTCGCTCAGATTCACCTCCATCGAGTCAGTGATGCCATCCAGCCATCTCATCTTCGGTCATCCCCTTCTTCTCCTGCCCCAATCCCTCCCAACATCAAAGTCTTTTCCAATGAGTCAACTCTTCGCATGAGGTGGCCAAAGTACTGGAGTTTCAGCTTTAGCATCATTCCTTCCAAAGAAATCCCAGGGCTGATCTCCTTCAGAATGGACTGGTTGGATCTCCTTGCAGTCCAAGGGACTCTCAAGAGTCTTCTCCAACACCACAGTTCAAAAGCATCAATTCTTCAGCGCTCAGCCTTCTTCACAGTCCAACTCTCACATCCATACATGACCACTGGGAAAACCATAGCCTTGACTAGATGGACATTAGTCAGCAAAGTAATGTCTCTGCTTTTGAATATGCTATCTAGGTTGGTCATAACTTTTTTTCCAAGGAGTAAGAGTCTTTTAATTCCATCCATGTTAAGGTTGAAGTACTTCTATCCTGAAAGAAATCAGTCCTGAATACTCATTGGAAGGACTGATGCTGAAGCTGAAGCTCCAATACTTTGGCCACCTGATGCGAAGAACTGACTCACTAGAAAAGACCCTGATACTAGAAAAAGTTGAAGGCAGGAGGAAAGGGAGACAATAGAGGATGAGATGTCTGGATGGCATTACCGACTTAATGGACATGAGTTGGAGCAAGTTTGGGAGTTGGTCAGGGAAATCAGGCATGCTGCAGTCCATGGGGTCGCAAAGAGTCAGACACGACTGAGCAACTGAACTGTACTAAGTAACTGAGCACGCACATTATTTATACTAACATGCAACAGGTTTTTTTATTTTAAACAAATCAATATTTTTCATTTCTGTTTTAATTTCTAATATAGTATATGTCAATGTATATAGTCCATGTAAACAATAGCTCTGAGTCCTCAACAACTTTTAAGAGTATAAAATGTCTGGAGATCAGAAAGTTTTGAGAACTGCTACATTAGAGCAAAGTAAAATGAAGACTGAAAAGCCTCTTGTGGGAAAGAGACTTTTCAAGTAGACTGTTGGGTAAGCAGGATGGAATATACTGATAAGAAAGGAAAAAAAGTCAACCTACTTATAATATAAATAAACCTAACCATGAGCAGGAATGGAAGTGTCTAAATTAGGTAGTGTTCTCTTTATTGTGGTTATTTCCTCTGTCATAAATAACCCAACCGCTAAACCCAGGCACATTCTCCACTGAGCACCCTGCTGGTTCTCTCCTCTCAGAATGCTCTTCTAACAGTTATTCATATAACCAATTTCCTCACCCACCTCAGGTCCTGGATCAAAATTTATCATCCCAAAAATGCACACCCTTATCACCCCAACCAAAAGCGCAACCCACCCCATGCCATTCACACACATTTCCGCCTCCCTTCAGCCAGCTTGATTTCTTTTTCACAGACTTAACCACCTACTAAAATACCATGTAACACATTGGTTTAGTATATCTGCTGATAACTATCTTCTCTTGTTAGAATGTAAGCTGCAAAAAGGAAACTTTTTGTCTGTTTTGTAATCTATCCCCATCAACTGTTCTAGAACAGTGCCTGGTACCTGGTGCCTTACAGTAACTATTTGTTAAGTATCAGGAGAGAGTTTTGCATATAGAGGTGGTGGAATTTAGAGAACACAATTGGATGTTACAATGAAGCAAAATTTGGACTTGAATATTGGTTCAGACAATTACCAGGCTCAAGCTCTTCAGCAAACTATTACTAATAAATGCTCTAGCCCTCAATTTTCTCACAAGTAAAATTCTACCTCCCAGGATTATGGTGAGAACAAATAAGAAAATGCCTGAAAACAGCATACTGCCTGGAACTTAGTAACTGAGCATTAATCACACTGCTGTGGTTATTGAGCCATTATTCACTACTTTATCTTTTATGCTCCCAGGAACCAGTGTCCAGGGTGTACTGATTGGATTAAAGGCAATGCAGAGCCTCAGGTTTACTTTTGCTACATAAAGAGTAGCTCAATTTTCCATTGCTCAAGAAGATAATACTTTTCCAGACTCAGGGATGTAAGTGAAATGGATTCGATTCATTGCATGTCCATGCTAGAAGCATCATGAGAGGTTATTTAGTTCAACCTTTATTTTAACTTAACAGGTAAGTAAATGGAGGCCTGAGGTGAAAAACTGTTCTAAAGATCACATAGCTTGTTAGTACAGAATAGAATCTAAAATCCAGATTTCACATTCACAGGCAATATTTTTTATACTCCAACTGGCATGGAAACTGTTTATTTGAGTACTTAATCCCATAGTTTTTATCCTGTGCAAGATTAGCATAGAGACATAGAAGAAAATATTATGTCTGCATGGACCCAGGATGCCTCTTGAGTGCTCAGCAGCCGCTGACAAAACATGCCCATTATCTTTATAACTCATTATTAATGGTTTGCACAGGAATAAACACTGAGCAAATAAATCCTTCTTATACACTGATACTTTATCATGGGGGCTTTATCATGGGGGCTTCCCTCAAAGGGAGGCTTCCTTGATAGGTCAGTTGGTAAAGAAGCTGCCTGCAATGCAGGAGACCCAGTTCGATTCCTGGGCTGGGAAGATCCCCTGGAGAAGGGATAGGCTATCCACTCCAGTATTCTTGGGCTTCCCTGGGGCTCAGCTGGTAAAGAATCTGCCTGCAGTGCGGGGGACCCAGGTTGGATCCCTGGGTTGGGAAGATCCTTTGGAGAAGGGAAAGGCTACCCACTCCCGTATTCTGGCCTGGAGACTTCCATGGACTGTATAGTCCATGGGGTCACAAAGAATGAGACATGACTGAGTGATTTTCATATATACTGAAAGAACACTAACTTCCTGCATAGAACCATGTAGAAGATCCTAATCAAGGAAAGATAAGTCATTGAAGTTATTGCTGCAGAGATTTTTTTCAACCTTAGTATATTAATTTTAGATCTGTCAAGTTGTATCTATAAACTGCACATTTATATTAAAATTCATTAATCAATTCAGCCAACTATTTTGATTAACTTTTCCCCTGACTATTGCTCAAAAGTGTCAGACAGTAAACTCCATGAGATTTAGTTCTATTCTTATGAGTAACATTTCCTAAATATATATTCAAAATTGTCCCACTTATATACACTTATATACAAGTAACTATAAAGCTGGCTCTCCCACTTGCACAGAGAAATTACCAAATGATATGCATGAAAAGAGAAGTTGTATACAACTCAAATATGTGATATATGACAGTCTAGTCTCTGATCAGGTGTCAAAAAAAAAAAAAAGGAAGCTAACAAGAGTTGTCATGGAAATATGTTTTAACCACTGAAAGTGCTTTAAAGATCCCTCCTGTTTGCCAAACATAAACACCAACTCTAGTGCACAATACAGACCCATGCAAATCAACGTCATAAAACAATATATGGAATGCAGTGCCATGGTAGACCTCCAAGACAGAACAAAACACTGAAGAATAGGGAAGTTCCCTCCGGTAGCTGTATATGAAGTGCTTTACCTGGAGAATCTAATCTTTAATCCATCCTGCACTCATTCATTTCACAAACATTTATTAAGCACCTGCTGAGTAGGGTTTTGAGCCTCTGGAGTTCAAAGATGGATGACATTTGGATATATTACCCAGCTTAGAATTTAGGAAAGAAAGTCCAGACCTAATCTGTTTTGAAAGCAATGGGTAGATAAGGAAATGAAAATAAAAACTTTCAAGTTTAGCTGGGGTAGATGTCACACAACCTTCTCCATTGGGCAAAGGCTAACTATATAAATATCCAGGGTTAACTGAAGGAGAAAAACAACCAGGAAATGTAAACACTGTTCTAACAGATTAAATCTAAGTTTCAAGGGTTGAATAGGAAATACAGGCAGTAATTTCATCATGGCTAAACAGGAAATACATGATCAAGGAAAGGCAAACCAATGGTAAGTACCTAGAATGAGAAGGGATGAATAAATGGAGTTATGAGTCTAAAGAATATTTATTCACCCACTGAGGAAACAGTCATGATATAGTCATAGATGACATTCTCCTATGTGGGCAGTAGGACATCTCAGTAATAAAATACATTTATTCCCACCACATTTCTTACCCAAATAGATAATACTCAGGGCCAACACAAAATACACAACAGATTAGGTGGTAGTTAGCAAAATACCAAATAATATGGGATAACAAAACATCTTGGATCATTTTAGTCTTTGGGAAATCAAGTGAATAAATGTTGCCTATTCATTTAGTTCTGCAAAGTTAAGCAATGGGCAGTATTTGGCAAAGCAACTTACTTTAACTAGCTGCGAATAAAGAATTCTGGAAGGGCTCTTTATCTTTTAGGGCCCTAAATTTCTATCTACCAGCTCTGAAATCATGGCAGTCAAACAGTTTCTTAGATAATCCCACGAAAACAATCCAGGCCTATTCATTCACATTTATTTGTTTGCATGTTTCCCCAGTTTTCCTGCCTAAGGAGATACATTGCAGTCTGGAGCATAAAGTCCAAAGTGGGATGGCCTGGGTCAGAATCAGACCCAGTCCTGCTGGTTGTGTGATCTTACAAGAGTTAATATTCTCAGCTTCAACTTCCTCCTCTGTACAAGGGACACTATAGAAGGAAACTACCACTAGAGATTGCTGTGAGGCTTAAGAAGACTACCACGTGGTGAGAGTTCAGTAACCTTGGCCATGATTAGCAAATGGTATTCTGAGCAAAGAAGAATGTGGTGTGGACTTCCCTGGCGGGACAGTGGATAGATAGGAATCCCCCTGCTAATGCAGGGGAACATAGGTTCGATCCCTAGTCTGGGAAGATTTCTTACAGTGCAGAGCAACTGAGCCTGAGCACCACAATCACTGAGCCGTAGTGCTGCAACTACTGAAGTCTGTGTGCTTATAGAGCCTGTGCCCTGAAACAAGAGAAGCCCCTGAAATGAGAAGCCTGTGCAATGAAGCTAGAGAGCTGCCCCCAGGTCATGGCAACTAGGGAAAGACCACATGCAGCAATGAAGACCCAATGCAACCAGAAAAAGAACAAGAACATGGTGCCAATGGCTATCACCGGCCTGAAGAGACACAGTGAAGTCCGTATGGCTTTTTAATGTGTTATTGTCCTTCCTAGGCTCCTGTTTAAATGAGTTCAAATATAATCATATGTCACTATTTAGTTTACCTATGCTATATGGCGGCTTCCCAGGTGGCACTAGTGGTAAGAACTCACCTGCCAATGCAGGAGATGTAAGAGACACAGTTTTGATTCCTGGATTGGGAAGATCCCCTGGAGGAGGAAATGTATTCTTGCAGTGTTCTTGCTGGGAGAATCCCATGGACAGATGGACAGAGAAGCCTGGTGGGCTACATTCCATAGGGTCGCACAGAGTCAGACATGAGTGAAGCAACTTAGCATGCATGCTACATGGCCCTCTAGAGGTTCGCGAGGTCTTTCTGAACATCCTCTTTCACCTATGCTGATGCTCACATCTAAAAGGATTATGCCTCCATTCCCCTCATGAGTTAAGTTCTGAGTAAGTTAGTTCTCATTCTAGCAACCCTTTTGGTGTCCAGAGAAGGAAGATTCCACACTGAGCCCTCATCTCCAACTTCATCCAACAGGGGCATGGGCAGTGTATGTCCTTAGGACAATGCCATGTGCAGCGTGGCTCAGGGGGCAAGGAGAAGCAAGAAGTGGGGAAAATGACTTTGAGAATGGTTTCAGGAACAGTGAAAGCTTCTAGACCCAAGACCCTCGCTGGCCATGGCTGCCTTGGTTTCCATCTCTCCTTACCAGGGCCTGGACAACAAACTATCCCTGAATCCACAGTGGAGAACTCTTATAAGGCACCTTAATGAGTCCTTCATCCCTGCTCAGAATGCACAAGCTATCTTCAATGTAAAACAATTGATTAGATTTTCAAATTATCAAGCCAAAGATAACTATCAAAGTAGAAACAAGCTGAGAAAAAAAAAAAAAAGTCTTTTTAAGTGAAGGAAAAAACAGTAACAGGAAGTAGAGTCATCTTTCCTGACCTCTTGGGTACCTTTTACCCTAATCTTTAACCTACGCAGGCTGGAGCCTCAATACACCATAATCTTGCAACCTTGGACCAGCAGGTTTGGATAAGCATCCTCAGGACTACTGCTGCAGTTTGAGTTATTATTGGTGCTTGGAATATAGAAATTAAAGCCATCACGTTCTGGGTCCCTTTAAACCAAGACTACATAAATAGCATCACCAAATACGAAGTTTTAGTAGAATTGGTCCTACTGACCCTTTACTCTGTGGTGTTTTGAGGGGCCTTCCTATACAGAGAGCTGAAGGACCACTTGATGTATGAATCCAGCTTGTTTTTTCCACCTTCCCAAGTTTATTCCCAGTGATGCTGGAAATGTATGGAAAGAATACCATGTCCAAAAGAGAACTGGCTTGAAGCAAAAACTTTACAAATGTGAATCCTTAAAAAAAAATTGGCTCTATTCTAAGAACTGTCAGAAGAAGAATTAAAATAAAGCTCAGGTGTGGTTATATGCATATCATATAACATACTCCAATATTAATAGCATATTGGCTATTATAAAAAGATAAATGCCCAGTGATGAGGCAAAGAGTAGTTGACATGAATGAGCTCCAAATGGAGAGAGACTAATTGATCTTCAGCTCTTTCTCCCTGAAAAGAGAGGAAAGTATTCCAAATATGTAGTTGTTCTTTCAATAACAGCACTGTGCATAGAATATCTGAGGGCTCGTGTTATGTGTTGGTAAGACTACTGTCTGTATTTTGTCTGTGGATAACCAAAGACCAAGGGAAACATATAACTCCTTAGGTAAGATGACCAACTAATATCTGAAGCAAAGCTACTCTCTGGAGCAGCTGGAAATGCTTGTTAAAATAATCTGTGAAAGAAGGTCAGTCTCACTATTCTCATGACTCTCAAAATCTTCAGTGCCAAAAAAAAAAAAAAAAAACCCACAGGGGAAGAAAAAACCCTTTAGTGCATATCACCTGGGAACCCTATAAAAACTACATATTCCCAGGGTCCTACCCCCTTGAGCATGCCTGAGAAGACCCAGGAATTTCCATTTATAACAAGCATTCTCGGAATAAGATAGATATATAATTAAAGGGTTGGAAATAGGGCCTGCAGATAAGGGCCAAAAATGTGAGTTATTTAGAAAAACAGATAGGATTTCATTTGTTTCAAGTACTGTATACATAGATTATAGATAACAAAGGAGCAATTTTCTATTTCCACTACACTGAACCACTTAGAATTGCGACAGGAGACATGTAGCACAGTATAGACTGAAATATACCTGTCTCTAAAATGCCCTGATTAGCACCACTTCAGAGTCTCTCCTTCTGTCCTGTTTAGACATGGCAATCCACTGGCAAGGATGCGCAAGCTTTCAGAACAAACATAAGCAGAGAGCAGAAGACCAGGAAAAGCATTGCAGATCATAACCCACCCCAGGAACTCCAAAGGGAGAGAAAACTGGGACAGAGCCAGGGTGATCCCAGATACCCATAAACTCATCCACAACCAACAGCCACAGAAGGGGCCCAGAGCCATGGCTCTTCCACCACTTGCCCTTTGCTCAGGCTGATTCTCTTCTGTACCCAGGCCTGAATGTACATAAAGGTGTGATGTCAGCAGTGTTTGTTTTGGTTGCCACCCTGGTTACCTGGTGTCCTCGGGTCATGGGCTTTGGATTCATACTAACAGAAGCTCAGAGTCTAGTTTACTAGATTTGTGATCTTCCAGCAAATTGCTTAACCTCTGCAAGTCTCAGTTCCCTCAGCTGTAAGGTGAGAAGAATAAAATCAACCCCACAGGGTGTTGTGAGGATTAAATGAGTTAAGAAGGAGTTAAGATGTAAGGCCACATATACACTCAGCAAATGATAATTTTTTGCCATTTCTTTTATTGCTTTAGCACTACTGAAGTCATTGATACTATGATCATTCACATCATATTCCAATGGACCCTAAAGTTCTTAGATTCCAATGAGCGTTCAGGAATTACAGGCCAGGGAACACTGCTTCAGCCCATTCCCACTTTTCTCTTTAATATCTGAGAAACCTCTGCAATCTTCCAACTTAACTGCAGTCAGTGAATTCATAGTTAAGGGTTATCCTCTTTGTCACTGACTCAATCACATTCACCAATTTTAGTAATATCATTTTAATCTTTACTTTAGGTTAGAGTATAGTTGATTAACAATGTTATGTTAGTTACAGGTGTACAGTAAAATGATTCAGTTATATATATTCATGTATCTATTCTTTTTCAAATTCTTTTCCCATTTAGTTATTACAGAATGTTGAGCAGAGTTTCCTTTGCTACACAGTAGGTCCTTGTTGGTTATCTATTTTCAATAAAGTGTTACCCTCTTTGGCACTGACCTATTCATCTTCACCAATTTTATGAACATCCTTAAAACAGTGTTCTCTATATCTTAAACCAAAGCCATAATCCTAATGATGAAAATTTCAGGCATTGCAACAGATTTGAAGTCAGAATTCGGGGGTTAGAAAGATCTATCAGTTATTCTTCATTCACACCAGTTTGTAAGATATCAACTAAGAATAAGCAGAATCACATCTTCCCATATATCCAACTTTATTTAATGCTGAGATAATGTTGAGACTGGGCATAAAGTTTGGCTAGTGATAACATGTGATTATGAACTTCCATTTTCAACACCTCTTTTAACCTTCCACCCATGACTACTCTCCAGAGAAAGTGCATACTTCTCACTGCCTGAAAAAGCCATGTCCCCATTCTCTCCTAGAGAAATCTCGAACATTCTTCGAAGATTAAGTCAGAAGTCCTCCTCTGTGAAACCTTCCTTATTACCTGAAGTTGAAGGTAATAACACATAGAACTAAAGAGCTGAAAGAAAGCTTCTCTGATTTTATGGCTTGAATATATTCCATGTTTTAAAAATGCAATTGAAGAGCGTTTAGTAGGAAAACACTGACTGATTTCAACTCTCAGCATTCTACAGGAATTATGATTTTTTTTCAAAGCTTTGGTTGTTTTTTTTTCATCTGAACAAATTTGTCTCAGGACCTGTTTTCACAGGAAACCAAGAAAAGCCATATCATAATATTCATGTTTGTGAGGGTGTAAGGAAATGACCACACTCATACGTTGTGTGGTAAGAACACACATTTCACAGATCGTTTTAGGGTAATTAATGGGCTATCAACATTTTTAAAAGGCATATCCTGTGAACAAGGCATTCTTCTAGAACTTTTAGTAACCCACCTAGGAGCACAAAGAGAGAAATATGAGGATGTTCTCTGCAGAATACTATATAATAGACAAATGTTGAAAATATCTGTAAAAAAGAGAAAGACTAAATTACAGTATAAGCATTTATGAAACACTGTGAAGCTGTTTAAAAGGTCATTTAAAAAGCATGAGTTTGAGCTATATTTTCTGGTAGGAAAGATGTTGACAATATACAAGTGAGCAAAAAAATTAAATTAACAAGGCATGAGTATTGTGTTCTGTATCTGTTATTTTCCCCTCTCTTTCCAGAAATACACATACACACACACCCCTCAAACTATTAGCATGGTTACCACTGGGGAGGCAGATGGCTTAGGGGTGGAAGTGGTAGCAATGGTACAGAAGGGGCTACAAAGGAGAATGTCTTTTTTTTTTTTAAGTGCATATTACATTTAAAATTGAAAAAGAAACTAAATTCATTAAGATATTAACATCTGAAACATTCTTTACCATTTTAATTTTTCTTAAAATTCACAATCAGCACTGGCAGAAAAAAAAAAAAACTCAGGGGATGTTACCTGTACATTCTCCCATCTCATATATCAGTGTAAACATGTGTTGGGACCAAATTTAAGGGTAGAAATAAACTAAAATGCCATTAACAAGGGAAATTATCTGCTGACACTATTGTCTTATATACAATTGCTAGCTCTGAGAAAATCCACATGAACAAGATATATTTCAAACACTCATTATAGTTTTCATAAGCAAAATAAGGAAAACCACAATTATAAAGGCAAACAGGAAATTAAACCCAACTATAAATGTATACCTAAACCTCCTGTATATGTTTTCTTTCTTTATCCAGGAAATTAAATGATACTGAATGACAGTGATCTGCAATCTCTCAAGTGTTTAAGAGCAAGTACAGCATTGACTTATGAGAAAACTACAGCCAACAATGCTACTGTCGAGAGGACTTAATATTCTTGAAAAAAAAAAAAAAGCTGCAAAAAACTATCCCCAAAAGGCAACCCATCGTGAACCAGGTGTTTTTGTCTCCAGAATTTGCTTTCCATAGAATTCTATGAGGGAGAGTGAGTTTCAGGGAGAATCTGCTGGCTAGTTACTGCTACCGCTAAGTCGCTTCAGTCGTGTCCAACTCTGTGTGACCCCATAGACGGCAGCCCACCAGGCTACCCCATCCCTGGGATTCTCCAGGCAAGAACACTGGAGTGGGTTGCCATTTCCTTCTCCAATGCATGAAAGCGAAAGGTGAAAGTGAAGTCACTCAGTCGTGTCCGACCCTCAGCGACCCCATGGACTGCAGTCTTCCAGGCTCCTCCGTCCATGGGATTTTCCAGGCAAGAGTACTGGAGTTGGTTGCCATTGCCTTCTCTGACTAGTTACAGTGAAGCCCAAAATGCAATGAGAAAGACATGGGGTGGTAGTGAGAAACACGGCCCTTGCTTGGCCATGTGGTTATGAACAAACACTAAGCCTTGACTGTAAACTAGGACTAAATATATAAAATGACGAGGCTGCTCTGAGGATTAACAGAAAAAAATGTGCAGCAAAGCATTTTGTCTAGATACTTCTACTCAGGTATTGATTTTTGTCATTATTACATTTCTGTTTTAAAAAACTCTCATGTTGGGATGAGAACAGTAAGATGATCAAAAACTGTAAAAGATTTCAATAATGCATCATTTTTGTAAAACCACTCCTAATGACCTATGACTTGATTGATGTGACTGGCAGATATCTATGGAAACTCAAGGGGAACAAACAGGCCAACATTGACAAGCAGCAGCAAATAATGTCTATTAAAACTGCTTGGTTAATGATACAGGGTCCATTCATTTGGCTAATGTTTACTTAATATGAACTCTGCTTCACACACTGTGTTAGATGCTATGGACAGATAGTACTGTGTAAAACTGGGCTCCTAACTAACAACTCAGAATCACTGCAGATGAAAGGTATTGAAAAAAACTACATAATTCCAAGTATGCAGTAGTTTACCTAGGAGATGATCCCAGAAGTCACTGAGGAAATGAGGAAGTGAGACAGGCAAGGGAGAAAAACCAATAAAGAGTACACTGACTAGCCAGTTACTTCTATAGTAGAGTAGCCAATTATCCCTGAGGACTGAGGAGTTCCCAGGACACAGGACTGTCTATGCTAAAATTGAGACAGTTTCAGGGAATCTGAGATGAGTTCATCACCCACCTCTGTCAACAAGTGGGTCTCAATTATTGCGAAGGCCTTCTGAGGGATTGCATAGAACACAACTTGGAATTATCTCAATGAAAGGCAAGAAAGTATTTATCCACCAGCCTTCAGTGGCTGAGGATCACTCACAGGCATTATTTTTCAGTGACTGCTCACCTAACACATTCAGTGAAAAGGCCTCTCCTGTGTCCAGAGAATGCCCTCTGAAATCAAGACACAGGAAGATGTTGGCATGTTTACGAAGTATCTGCGGGCAAACTCTAGGGTCAGCCAAAGGAACATGGGCAAGGCATCAAGGCCATCTGATACATGATTATTCTTTCCCAATCTGATGGGCTAAAGAATGAGCTCAAGGCTGTTTTCATCAAAATTCCCTAATTGGTGCAGAGTTTTGACCTAACTTCATATTTGCATCCCTTTTTGAGCATTGAAGACAGTTTGAGGGTATTTTATTTTCTCAGCCTCAGACAACTACTCCCATAATAGAAAACAATAAAGAGTTTCACAGAATTTATCTAGAATATGTGTGTGCTGGGGTGGGGACAGAGGTGGGGAGCAGCGCAAACTCTTCCGTGGAAACTGAAGTTGAGAACTCACAACTTAGTCATAGTGTCCCCAGTGTCAGGATCCTTGTTACACTTCCCTTTACCTTTAAAGGAGAATTGAGATCCTTCAGTTTTATAAAGCACATTTTTTAGGTTCCCACTGAGTTGATTAACAGCCATGACTCAATCTTGTGTCTCTTCCAAGGTTCTTGTCATATACCCATTTCCTCCTCCCAGGTATATTTGCAGATCACCCCTAATTCCCTGAAGGCCTGAAGCCTGTAAGCCTGGGTGAGCACCGCCTCCTTTCACTTCTGCTGTGACTATCGTGGTCCATTTCTATTTTCTCCAAGACTCAAAATTTCGAATTAGATTCTAGCTGACTACTAAGGAAATCAGGGATGTTTAATGGAACTCTGAGAACAGTCATTACTAACACCCAACACACTCAAATCTCTGGTGTAACTTAAAAGCCATTACACTGTTTAGCCTAAAAGCTATAGTTAGAGGGACTCGCTGTATCTTAATAAGAACACGAGATTTGCACATTCAGAAGGTAAATAAATCATACGTTCAAACTGTAGGTTCTGTCACTTTGTTAAACTCTCAAACATTTCCCCAACTACTCAAGGCCTGACCTTATTAATCTGATGTGGTTTTATGCACTCTATCTCACCACATTTCATAGCACATATGTTATGGCCTTTTACCAAGCTTACCCTCCCACCATGATTACAGACAGTATCTTAGAATGATGATCTTTTGATGGTTTCATTACCAAGCAAGACACAATCTGTATAATTCCTTTTCCATAAACTAATTGCTTAGACTTTTCCTGTTAACTTTTCATTTCAAAACTTGTCCTTTGGTTTCAAGGAATAAACCAGCCCTCTTTAAAGAGCAGAGAAGGCAATGGCAACCCACTCCAGTACTCTTGCCTGGAAAATCCTATGGACGGAGGAGCCTGGTAGGCCTGCAGTCCATGGGGTTGCACAGAGTCGGACACGACTGAAGCAACTTAGCAGCAGCAGCATTTTATAGAGAGAGCAGCTGAGATCCCAAGATGTTAAATGACTAACCTGAGGTCACTCAACTTGCAGCCACAAGTCCTCTTCCTAGGTTACTTGCCTTTCATCCACATCACACATCATGCATGTCTTCTTGCTTATCTAGAAAAAAGAGAACATCTCAGGCAGTTTCTTCCCATCCATGTGCCTGGCTCAAACCTGAGTGCTTTAGGATCTTCTTCTGTCACCACCTCTGTAGACATGAATGAATGTCAACAGCACCTACAGTCTCTTCCAGACATTTGGTGCTCACAGTATCCTATGCGGACAGCTATTCACAGTTTCATAAATAATGTATCTGTCTGCACAACTCAAGTTCATGGCCCCTGAGGACACACATCATAATTATGTATTTCTTTTCATTTTCTCATCATGCTTAAATACCTGCCACTATGCATATGGAGATGTTTAACAAATATTTAATGAGGATGATAATGGTAACTCCATTGATAGGACCATTTTTTTAAATGATGTTGTAGGGACTAAAATTATATTAATATATATATGATCACATGTGCATGACCTATACGTTCAGTTCAGTTCAGTCTCTCAGTCGTGTCCGACTCTTTGTGACCCCATGAACCGCAGCACGCCAGGCCTCACTGTCCATCACCAACTCCCAGAGTCCACCCAAACCCATGTCCATCAAGTCGGTGATGCCATCCAACTATCTCATCCTCTGTCATTCACTTCTCCTCCTGCCCTCAATCTTTCCCAGCATCAGGGTCTTTTCCGGTGAGTCAGCTCTTTGCATGAGGTGGCCAAAGTATTGGAGTTTCAGCTTCAACATCAGTCCTTCCAATGAACACCCAGGACTGATCTCCTTTAGGGTGGACTGGTTGGATCTCCTTGCAGTCCAAGGGACTCTCAAGAGTCTTCTCCAACACCACAATTCAAAAGCATCAATTCTTCAGCACTCAGCTTTCTTTTTAGTTCAACTCTCACATCCATACATGACCACTGGAAAAACCATAGGCCTGACTAGATGGACCTTTGTTGACAAAGTAATGTCTCTGCTTTTTAATATGCTGTCTAGGTTTGTCATAACTTTTTTTCCAAGGAGTAAGTGTCTTTTCATTTCATGGCTGCAATCAACATCTGCAGTGATTTTGGAGCCCAGAAAAATAAAGTCAGCCACTGTTTCCACTGTTTTCCCATCTATTTGCCATGAAGTGATGGGACCGGATGCCATGATCTTCGTTTTCTGAATGTTGAACTTTAAGCCAACTTTTTTACTCTCCTCTTTCACTTTCATCAAGAGGCTCTTTAGTTCTTCTTCACTTTCTGCCATAAGGGTGGTGTCATCTGCATATCTGAGGTTATTGATATTTCTCCTGGCAATCTTGATTCCAGCTTGTGCTTCCTCCAGCCCAGCATTTCTCATGATGTACTCTGCACATAAGTTAAATAAGCAGGGTAACAATATACAGCCTTGACGTACTCCTTTTCCTATTTCCTGGTTCCATGGAACCAGTCTGTTGTTCCATGTCCAGTTCTAACTGTTGCTTCCTGACCTGCATACAGGTTTCTCGAGGCAGGTCAGGTGGTCTGGTATGCCCATCTCTTTCAGAGTTTTCCACAGTTTATTGTGATCCACACAGTCAAAGGCTTTGGCATACTCTATAAAGCAGAAATAGATGTTTTTCCTGGAACTTTTCTTGCTTTTTCGATGATCCAGTGGATGTCGGCAATTTGATCTCTGGTTCCTCTGCCTTTTCTAAAACCAGCTTGAACATCTGGACATAAATAATATATACGCATTATACACATAGAGCTTTAATTTTTATTCTTGAGATTAAAATCAATTTTTGAAATTAAAATTAATTATGTTCAGTATTGAAACACTAATAAGAGATATTGGCTTCCAAATACAGTGCTGCCTGTGCAGAAACCAGAATGGAATCCACACTAGTGCTCCATTACAATAAGGCAATGGAGTTGTTCCTTGTTCTTAATGTGTTTTTGTTTTGTGTTTTTTAGAGCAATTACATTACAGAGCTAAAGAGATGAATTTGCATTTACAGAGCTGACAATTTTAGTAGACTCCTGATGTGAAATGCTTTATTCAATTTACTTCCCCAGAGATGGCGAACTCCCTGAAGCTGAAGTCCTGTTCTCCAACCATTTAGGAAACTGACTGAAACCCAAAGGCAACTTTGTTCCAGAGTTAAAGATCAAAGAACTCTTCCATGGGTTAGTGAATAACAGGGCCAGAGAAAAGCAACTACTATTTTTTTTATCTTGCCACTGCTCTGGCAAGGTGGTAGGAATTTGTGATTCTGCCTGCATATCTTCTGTAAGGTATAAATGGAGACCTTTAAAGTTACTGGTGGGAAAAAAAGTTAGGAAATAAGACTTACAGGAGAAAATGTAAAGAAAAGGCAAAAAGAACAGGAGGTTTTCACTAAACAAAGATCAGAGGTGGTTTTAACCTTCAGGTATTTAAAGGTAAGCCATGGTTTTACATTTTTACCAAAGTAAGACAAGTATGGACTTCCCTGGTGGCTCAGATGGTAAAGCGTCTGTCCACAATGCGGGAGACCTGGGTTCGATCCCTGGGTCAGGAAGATCCCCTGGAGAAGGAAATGGCAATCCACTCCAGTACTATTGCCTGGAAAACCCCACGGACAGAGGAGCTTGGTAGGCTACAGTCCATGGGGTCACAAAGAGTCGGACACGACTGAGCAACTTCACTACTACTAAGACAAGTATGAATTGCCACAGGGAAACTGAGAATTTTAGGCAAAGAAGAAAGCAGAAGAAAGCATGTAAGGTGAAGAGAATGCACTGCTAAATTCACAAGGTACCTTAAATGCTCCAAATTGGGAATTTTGCAAAGCAAGGAGTCTGAGTCGCCACACGGTGGACTGGTGCAATGAGAATAGACGTTGGTATGTCTGGCTCAAAGGCCAGAGACTTCTTTGCTTCTTCACTAGCTCAGTTGTGGTTTTGTTTTGTTTTGTTTTGTTTTTCCCCAAACTATGCATTACAATTCATTAATAGGCTATGAAGTCAAGTTGTCACAGCCAAGGATTTTAAAAAATGATACAGGACAGATTCTATCAGAGTGTACTGCAAGCTTTTTTAAAAAAAGGTAATTATTGTTCTATGAAACTTTGATCTTTGATTTGCTTATGTGTATATGTACTGAATCAAAATGTAAAATTTTAGTATTTCTTATGTGAGTCCCAATAAAATGTCTGAAACCACACACACACACACACAAAGAAACTGGCATGTCTGGGTAGGCACAAAATTCTCGAAGTGACAATCTTAGCTTGGACCTGTGACCCAAATCTTCTACTGCCCTAAAGGAAGGTTAATAATAAGAGCTCAGTGTTTCGGAGGCCATGGAGTGGGTCGTATCCAGGGAGAACAGCTCCTGGCAGGACACTGTGGATTCCTGAAGCCATCAAAGTGTCTGTCAATCAAAGTCTAAACATTTGGGGCTTTCCAGGCTTAAAATTCGGAAAAGGTGATGGCACCCCAGTACTCCAGTACTCTTGCCTGGAAAATCCCATGGACAGAGGAGCCTGGTAGGCTGCGGTCCACGGGGTCACGAAGAGTCGGACACAACTGAGCGACTTCACTTTCACTTTTCACCTTCATGCATTGGAGAAGGAAATGGCAACCCACTCCAGTGTTCTTGCCTGGAGAATCCCAGGGACGGGGGAGCCTGGTGGGCTGCCGTCTATGGGATCACACAGAGTCGGACACGACTGAAGTGGCTTAACAGCAGCAGCAGGCTTAAAATTGTCACTCTGAACATAGTCAACAAAAATTAATGAATTTAGTGAACTCTGTCCAACTACAAAGCACATGACACCACAGGATACGGATAGTAACACTGATGCCCATTCCATATAACCATTCTGCCGGTTCAGGAGCAGAGCTAGAAGGAATGAAGACTAGGAACTATCACTGAAACCACTGATCTACATGGTTCTGTGGTGCTGGAGAAAATAAAGTGAGGAAATAAGGCTTTCCTACCTGAATAGAGTTGGTATGGTTTGGCACAATTCCATGTAAGAAAAAGTATCAAGCTATCCTGTATTCCTTATGTAAGGTTAAAGAAGAGAAGAAAGAAAGTGAAAGTGAAAGAAAGTGGCTCAGTTGAGTCCACATGGACTGTAGCCTGGCAGGCTCCTTTGCCCATGGGATTTTCCAGGCAAGAATACTGGAGTGAATTGGCATTTCCTTCTCCAGGAGATCTTCCCAACCTAGGGATCAAATCTGGGCCTCCCACACTGCAGGAATACTCTTTACCATCTGAGCCACCAGGGAAGCGCTTATGTAAGGTGGTATGAGAAAGAGACATGGTCTGGGGTATACTCTGCCTTTATCTACAAGGAAGGACACCAAGGTCAATATGAGGCTGTGCATGGATAATACTTTGGTGTTCTGCTTCAAATTATTTTTGGAATTGGGTAGAATATAAGACATAATTAATTTTTTTAATAATATGGAATTTAAAGGTTAAACATGGCACACTGACAAGGAAATACATTTAATTCTGTCTTCATACCTGAACCTGAAAAAGAGAAGTAACCATTCTGACTATGTGTCCTTCCTCAGAACTAGACATCAAGTTCTAAAGGACAAAAAGCTATCACTGATATTAGATCCCAAAGAGAATCTGATAGGCTGGACTTAGACCAGCTTAACTGTGTTTACATTCTTAGGTCAAGTTTATTCTGAGTCAAGGCTTGCATTTTATAATAAGTTATCTCATGCATTGTATCATGAATGTTCTCATGTGGCTACTGGTCAGATCAGAAACATCATTTGCATAAGCAAAAAAAAAAAACTTTTTTCACCTTTCTGTGACTCAAGGAAATGCAATCTTAAAATATGACAGTACATTGACAAAGGGTCAACTTTTGAACCTTGTACTTTGAATATCCAGAAGTCACTGATTAGAATGCAAACATCCTTGTCATACCTATTATCTTAGGCCTTATCAGCAGAGAAGAAAACTGCCTTTTATCTGTACACAGTCTTCTAATCAAGTCTTCCGTATAACTCACATACATTTTTATAATTTCCTTGCTGGAAAGAGTTATCTGAAAAAATTTATTCGAAAATAACTGGGGTCTATGTATAGAAGATTTGTTTAACCTCAGACAACTGAATCATTATAATCATTGAATTTAAGAAGAATTAATAATCAAGCACATATAAAATACTAAATTTAACTAAACTGCATAATGGGTAACACCAGGATGTATTCTCTGAATGTAACGTTTAATGTTCCCAAACGTTTTAAGTGTTTGGTATAATTTGTAAAAAAGAAAAGTTTATTTTCAATGTTTTCTGAAGTTTATATTTTGGCCACTGCAGTACTCTTGCCTGGATAATCCCACGGACAAAGGAGCCTGGCAGGCTATAGTCCATAGAGTCACAAAGAGTTGGCCATGACTGAAGCGACTAAGCACACACATTCTTGGGTCACCAGTGGACAGCAAAGCTCTTGTGGGACTTGATGCCTAAGTTGAGTACAGAGGTGGTGGTTTGGGGTGGTGGAAAGCAGAGACCACAAGAAGCCAGTCAAGAGCCATATTTGCCTCATAGTACTCAACCTAACTCAAAGGCCTTGCAAGTTTGATTTCCAAATAAAATGAACAATCAGAAATACAATCAGATTACCTGAGAAAGGCAAGGATCCTGGAAAAAGCTGGAAGGAGATATTCATGAACAAAGGAAATCTGTCTCAGAAATGCTGAGGAGACACCAAGA
Source organism: Ovis aries (assembly GCF_016772045.2). Classification (NCBI taxonomy): domain Eukaryota; kingdom Metazoa; phylum Chordata; class Mammalia; order Artiodactyla; family Bovidae; genus Ovis; species Ovis aries. The sequence continues at coordinate 34,212,068 of NC_056069.1, read as the reverse complement.
AACAAAGTGACCAACAAAAATAAGGGAAAGTCACAGATTTGGATGGTGAGGCAGGGGATGTTGTTAGTGAGCAGACTGCAACCGACCATGTCTTCTGTCCCTTGACCCACGCTTGTCATTCATTGCTCAGCCAGCCTCCTTCTCCACTAGGTTTCAACAGTCTCAGTGACAACCTGGGTTTTTCTCTCCTTGGCACCTGCATGGCCAGAATAAAATACTGGGTTGACCAAAAAGTTTGTTAGGGTAGTTTTCCATAAGATCTTACAGAGAGCCCAAATGAACTTTTTGGCCAACCAATACTTAATTCCTGTCTGTCATCTAGCATATGCTCAAAAAATATTAATTGGTTTCCTTCATCATCTTAACCACAAAATAAGAAACCAGGATCAGATGTTCCAATTAAGAATTAGAATGAATTTATACATACTAAAATTTCAAAAATAGTTTTGAACTGTGGAGAGGGTAGAGTTATACCTGAAAAGTTTCACAGATAACGCTGAGGGCTGGGCTCTTTAAACTACCTTGTCAATGAATCCTGAAAAACCACAAGTTTGGATAAAACTCCCTTGTGGTGCTAACATGCTCCAAATTAGTCACCAAGCCACTGACGCCCCACAAAAGGAATTCATGCTCCCCAGAGCCTTCTTCCCACATCCTAAGAACTTTAATTGTTCATCATTGAGGCAATTCGTGGCCACCGTTCCACTGGAAAGCTTCTTTTTAAATCTGTGCAGCGTGCTACTGTGTCAAACTGAAACACTGCATGTGCTAAAATAAGTCAGGGATGGCTGGCCAGATTAGGAAAAAAACATTGTGGGCAGGCAACCAGAGAAGAATTTGGCAAGAAAGGAAGTCAGAGGGGATTTCCAAAGTCTCCACACAGAAGGTTAGTGATACGGATTTCAAATAATTCAACAGCAGGTTAGTGAGGAAAACCCACCGGTGGCAGAAACCAGTCACTCAGTCATGTCTGACACTTTTGACCTCATGGACTGTAGCCTGCCAGGGTCCTCTGTCCATGGGATTCTCCAGGCAAGAATACTGGGGTGGGTTGCCACTTCCTTCTCCAGGGGATCTTCCCAACCCAGGGATTAAATCAGAGTCTCCTGCATTGCAGGCAGATTTTTAATCAATGAATTATCAGGGAAGCCATCTCTATTTATAATATCTAATAATAACAATGCTGTGCTGTGCTTAGTCACTCAGCCATGTCCAACTCTTTGCAACCCCAGAGCACCGCCAAGCTCCTCTGTCCATGGGGATTCGCCTGGCAAGAACTGGAGTGGGTCACCATGCCCTCCTCCAGGGGATCTTCCCAGCCCAGGGACTGAACCAGGGTCTCCTATAGCCAACATGTGGACTCTTCACAAAGATATGAATCTGTGTGATCCCAGACAAGACAAAAAGTACAAACTCAAATGAATGTTCAAAGTTCTCCAAACACACTCACACACAACAACAACAATATAGATAGGAACTAAAGATTGGTTTCTTTGGTTTTGAGTCGCTGCTTCAACATAAAGAGTATGCACCCTGCCACCCCTGCCCCGTGTATCTGCACCATAAAGGAAAGGAAAAGATGTATATGAGATCCTGGTTTTATCACCAAGATAGATTCTTTCTTTGTGTGAAAATGTTGAGAGTTTCTCATTGCCCACAGAAAATTTACTGCCAAGCCCACAACCCTATGTGGCTTTTTAAAGAACAAGGAAGTACCGTCGCCTGTCCCCACTCCTCCACCCCCCACCCAACAGGCCACATGCTCGGGCGGCCCCCCATGGGCCACAGCACCTTCTGGGTACAAACAGTCCTGACCACCAGAGGAAACGTGCAGAAAGGCTCCCAGGCTCTAGCCATCGAGGGAGGAAAAAATACCCACTCAGTGCACAAATAGAGAGCAATTGCTCTGACAAAGGTGTGGCCTAGGGCTGCAAGAAAAGGAAATACAGTTGCCAAACCAGACCCAGGGCAGCAGAAGGGCATGAAATTGTCCTTCAGCTAGTGAACCATGTAGGGCTAGCACCTTTCTGGCCTCATAACTCATCAAAACACAGCAGATAAGTTGTCCTAATAGATGGAGAAATACAACTCTTTGAAAGGCCTTCTACCTCCATGACGTTTTGGTGTATTTAAATAATATTTATATCCTGTATGTTCATCACACCTGTTTTGTGTATTGTGAATACATGGATTTTCTCTCAAAATCTCTATAACACAAGCCAAGAAAATCATTCAAAAGTTATTTCCACTGGAAAAAATTCTAAGATTGTTCTTTCTTCTGTACAATCATATGTAGAAGGCATCCTTTTAGATGGTTACAACTCTAATTTTTCATCTTCAGTTTGGAAAATTAGCCTAAATGAAGGCATCTTCAGAAAACTTGGCATTATTTCTTTAGAGAAAATAAGAACAGCATGCAAGCAACATGCCCAAGAACAGAAGATGGCAGAGAGGAGGAAAACCAGGTCCTGAGCTGACATTATCTTGGCTTGTATATTCTTTCACTACCTATCCTCATCCAGGGAGAGGCAGCGCTGATTTTTCTTTCCAGTGAATGAAGAAAAGAAACTGGTGTATCTTCCAAACTGTATGACGTAAGATGTCATTAAGTATATGGGAATGTACTTTAAGGCTTCCTTCCCTGACAGCTGGGGTTCACAGTGACCCTGCAGACCTCCTAGCTCCTATCTGAGGTTTGTAGGAGGCAGACAGGCTGTTTGGGGGCTGAATCACTTTCTGAAGAAGGTACTCAGTGTACTTCAGCCAGGCCCTCAAAGCTCTGCCTGGTCTGGGTAGGTCTCCTCCTTATCTAGACACCTCCAGAGCTCAGAGACCAGGAAAAACGGCTGGAAAAAGATCATATGTGAGGATGACTAGACGGGAGCTATTGTAGTTAGTCGGAATTCATAAAAAGTTAAATATCAGCCTAGAAGCAGTCCATGGAAGATAGAAGATAGCCAGAAATCCTTTGATATTCTTCTCTTTGAGAGATAGGGTCTCTTTTCTTTCCCCCTGAATCTGGGTTGGCTGGTAATTACTATCAGCTGAAGAGAGCATGGCAGGACTGAAACTCTGGAACTCAACTCAAAGAGGATGGAAGTTTCTACCTTAGTCTCTATGAGTGCCGAGCAGTCTGACTACCCTGCTGGAGAGACCCTGAGACTATACACAGAGGGACAGGGCCCAGTTGAACCCCACTTTCCAGCCATCCCCACCAAGGCAATAGGCATGTGACCCAATAGAGTGGACTGGACACAAGTTGAATATCACTAACTCCGATGGCTGCCACGTGAAGCAGACGAATCACCCAGCTAAGGCTCACCTGAATCCCTACCCACCAAAATGAAGCAATATAACAAAATGTTCTAATTTTAAATCAATAGGTTTTAAGGTCAATTTGCATTCAGCAGTAGATAACACATACACAGCCTCTGGGAAGAGTAATAATTCTGAAAACAAAACCTCCCAATACAGAAAACTTGATATATTCTAAATTTTAGCCACCAAGTAAACAGCAGATTACAATCTGACTATGCTCCATAACATGCAAGGAAGAGAAATGCTAGAGAGAAAAGATAGGTATCTTTTGTCCACTGGGGGCTTCCCTGGTGGCTCAAATAGTAAAGAATCTGCCTGCATTGCGGGAGACCTGGGTTTGACCTCTGGGTTGGGAAGATCCCCTGGAGAAGGGAATGGCTACCCACTCCAGTATTCTGGCCTGGAGAATTCCATGGACAGAAGAACCTGACAGGCTACAGTCCATGGAGTCGCAGAGCTGGACACAGTTGAGCAACTTTCACTTTCTTTTCCTTTCCTTGTCCATTGGCAAGGCTTCCCGAAACAGATGTCAGGTAATAGGTATGTTTCTCAAAATTATAACTAAGCTGGATTATTGTAAATCCTTGCAACAAATATCCATAGAGTAACTAACACATGTAAGTCACTGTGTTAACCACCAAGGTCATAAAAATGATTTAAATATTTCTGCCCTAGAAATTCTTGCTTTCTAATAGGGAATCTAACATGTAAATTTTTTAATTGATCTAAATAAGGAGTTGGCAAACTTTTTCCATAAAGACCCAGATAGTAAATGCCTCAGGCTTTGCTGGTCAACTTTGTCAAGATAATGCAAAAAGAAGCTTTAGATAATATATAAGCAAAAGAGAGCAACTGAGTTCCAATAAAACTTTTATTGGGGGGGGGGGGGACACTAAAATCTGAATGTCATATAACGTCTATGTGCCTTAAATTATTATTCTTCTTTTGATTTTTTTCAGCCACTTGAAAATGTAAAAATAATTCTTAGCTCCCAAGCTGTACAGAATAGGCAGTGGGCTAGACCTGATGTTCAAGCCGTAGATGGCCAACCTTTGCTTTTTAAATTTGATCAGATGGGCCTAAAGCAGGTCGAATTTGCGAAATAAATACATGAAAGTTTAGCACTATCAGAAGCATTTACTGTTTTGGATTGCCATGGATACCAAGATCTTCTTTCTATTTCTGATTTCTCCCATGCATAAGGGCATAAACCACCTGGAAGAGCAGGCTCAGGTGGTTTATCAGGGAGGAGCTCTGAAAAGCATCAAAACCCCAGAGGAGAGGAGACGTTGGCCAAGGAGGGCAGGAAACATAGAGACCGACAGGGGGAGGGCACATCAGCACAGGTAGCTCAGGCTGTGTTAGCTTCAAGCAAGAAGCACTCAAAGAGCCAAGTGGGATTTGGATAAAGTGCCATACGTATGAAATAAATCTCCCCACTTTGCAAAACGCCCAGTGCCCTTACACAGAGTTCATCTTGGAATATACTTAAGACACCTAGAGCCAGACAAATTGGAAGCACAAAGGTAAATAAAGAAGATAATTTAAGACATTCTTCTTACTGAATGACTATTTTTTGAGTTTTCTTCACCAGGTTGCCACCCACCTTTCCTTTATTTATTTTTATGTATTTATTTAATTGGAGGCAAATTACCTTACAATATTGTGGTGGTTTTTGTCATACACTCACATGAATCAGCCATGGTTGTACATGTGTTCCCTATCCTGACCCTCCCTAACCCCCATCCCATCCCTCAGGGTCATCCCAGTACACCAACCCTGAGCACCCTGCCTCATGCATCAAACTTGGACTGGTGATCTATGTCACATATGACAATATACATGTTTCAATGCTATTCTCTCAAATCATCCCACCCTCCCTCTCTCCCACAGCGTCCCACCTTTCCTTTAAATGTTGCCATCCCACTTTACACTGAAATAAGTTTGTTTGGGCCAGAGGCTTGCTAAAGGTTTGAGGTTTTTCCTATTTACTGTTTTGTTTTTGCTTTGTGTTTATGCAAAGAGCCTTAAAAGCCATTGGAAAAAATTTTAATCTACAGAGTAGCTCATCACAGGAAGCCTGTTGCCCATGCCACCCCATCTCCAGCTAGCCCACCCACTCTGTCCCCCAAGTATGATCATGTGAAAGAGCTATCTCTATTGAGAGACAGAAAGAAAGTCAAAGACACACACACACTCCTACCCTTTGTAGTTGAGAATGATGTGTATCCTGGTGCACATCTTTCCTGCCTCCTTCCCATGCTTTCAGCGGCATGAAAGTATGTTCTCCCCACAAGGGTAGCAGCTGTGACCTACATTTTCACATTCTGATGCTCTTTGTGGCTTCCTCTTCCCCTCATGGGGCCTAGGATGCCTTCATTCAAAGCACGCTTTCCAATAGCTGGTGGCTTTGTGTCAAGCAAGTCCCCCGACTGTTTCCATCAGTCTGTGTATGTAGACACCCAAACAACAAGAATGAGGTAAGCATGTAAACCCAAACCAACCTAAGATAAGTCTGGTCTGCTTTGGAGAGAAAAAAATAAATGAAGTCTTAGAATGATATACAGGCAGCATTTTGCATGATTTATATGATAGCAAATAGATATCTAATGTATGTTTCTTTTCAATCAGAAAGTCACATGATTCTTCTCCTGAGTCCAAATTAACCACTTCCATTTTGCTTAACTTATAAAAACAAAGGCCTCCAATAGTCAACAGAATCATTTTTTTAAGTAGACTCCAGAACACCTTCCTGACCCTGCAAATCATGCTTTATTTTTTCACTTAATGCTTTATCTCTTACTGACAGCATGTAATAAAATTTTTAAAATGAGAATGTGGATAAAGTTTTGCTTTTATATTAGTGTTTTATGTTGGGATAAGCCTAACTGTAAACTTATGGATAGATAACTTGCTTAGATAAGAACAGCTTATATAATCATTGTTTCCCCAAACACACAGACAGCACAAATTTGAGATCTAGAAGGAAGAAAATAAGGAAGGAAGGGAGGCAGGGAGGGAGGCTCAGTTTCAATCAAAAACATCTATGGCTCATACTTGGCTCCATCTCTTTCAGTTGGGATTCCAACTCTATAAATATTCCTCCCCACCCATGCCTCTCTGTCTGACCTGGTGAGAAGCTTGGTTTTTTTTCCCTTACTAAGAGAAAAACTCTTCATACCTTTCTTCCCTACAAACATCAGAAACAACTCCATGACATCAATGCCTAGAAGGTGAGTCTTCACCCAACAAGGATCCTTCAGCCCTTCCAGGTATGATACCACCACTTCCCTCTTCACTTTTCCAACCAGCTCATCATCCTTCCACCATCACTGTTCTTCCAGTATCTGCAGCTGCTGAGAACAAGAGGAGAAGGCTTTCTTTTCAGGTCAAATAATAGCTTTGGATGATCAACCACCATGTCTTAGAATATGCCTCTTTTCCCCATTCATCTCTCCCCAAAATATCTATGTCCATCTCCTACTCCCTGGTACCAAAGTTATCATCTTTTCAGTAGTCATGTAAAGAGCAAGAGTTGGACTATAAAGAAGGCTGAGCACTGAAGAACTGATGCTTTCGACCTGTGGTGCTGGAGGAGACTCTTGAGAGTCCCTCAGACAGCAAGGAGATTAAACCAGTCAATTCCAAAGGAAATTAACCCTGAATACTCATTAAAGGACTGATGGTGAAGCTAAAGCTCTAATACTTTGGTCACCTGATGCGAAGAGCCAACTCACTGGAAAAGACCCTGATGCTGTAAAAGATCAAAAGCAGAAGGAGAAGGTGACAGAGAATGAGATGGTTGGATGGCATCACCAATTCAATGGACATGAACTTGGGCAAACTCTGGGAGATGGCGAGGGGCAGGGAGGCCTGGCATGCTGCAGTCCATGGGGTTGCGAAGAGTTGGACATGACTTGGTGACTGAACAACAACCACATAACAAAAAGGAATTTAAAGTTGCAGACAGTTAAAGTTGCTAATAAACTGACCTTAGAAAGATCATCTTCCATTATCTGAGTGGGTCCAGCATAAGCATGAAGCATTCTTAAAAGTGGAAGATGAAAACATAAGAAGAAATCAGAATGACACAATGTGAAAACAACTCATCATTCCTGGCAAAAATGGAGAAAGAGGGACATAAACCAAGGAATATAGGCAGCTGCTAAAAGCAGGAAACTGCAAGGAAGCAGTTTCTCTCCAAGAGCTTCCAAAAATGAAGATGGCTCTGCTGACACTTTAACTTTAGTCCAGAGAGATCTGCATCTGACCTACAGAGCTGAATATTATAAATTTAGTTCAGTTTTAAGCCACTGAGTTTGTGGTAATTTGTTAAAGCAGCAATAGCATACTAATACAAAACCCACTGGTTCAATGCAGATACATGCTGCTTGGGAAACCATCCTCCACTCCTAGATCCTCCCTCAGGCTGAAGCCTAGGGATGTAGCTCATCCCACCTAGGCATGCGGACCCAGTCTTCCCATTGCCTCTTCCCTGGAGGCTGAAACTGGATCACAACTATGCGGTCTAAACTCTCTAGACTTCACTTCTAAAGTCCTCTTCACAATTCTAAAGGTGTTTATGCAAATTATTATCTTGATTGGCCTATAGAACATCCCTTTGCATATGGAGAATCCACTCAGTTCTTCATTCATTCACTGAAGAAACATTTATTGTTGAGCCAAATGATCCTTAAAGACTCTAAAGTAAGTTAAACACTCAAAACAGGCTCCCCGGTGGCTCAGATGGTAAAGCATCTGCCTGCAATGCATGAGACCTGGGTTTGATCCCTGGGTAAGGAAAATCCCTGGAGAAGGAAATGGCAACCCACTCCAGTAGTCTTGCCTGGAAAATTCCAGGGATGGAGGAGCCTGGTAGGATACAGTCCATGGGATCGCAAAAAGTCAGACACGACTGAGCAACTTCACATCAGTGAAAACATTAGAACTATTACTTCTGACGGGGAATGTTCCAGAAAATTACTACTTAAGTAAATGCCTTTGCCAGTACTTTCACTTTTCTCTCATGTTGATCTGCTCTAGAAATCTTAACAACTATTGATCAAAAAGTTCTAACTCGCATGCAATTCATGACTTTGCCTGAGTAAGAACTCGTCTTTCTATAAAAAGCTTTTTATATAAAATAGACAAACCATTAGCCAGACTCATCAAGAAACAAAGGGAGAAGAATCAAATGAACAAAATTAGAAATGAAAATGGAGAAATCACAACAGACAACACAGAGATACAAAGGATCATAAGAGACTATTATCAAAAACTATATGCCGATAAAATGGACAACTTGGAAGACATGGACAAATTCTTAGAAAAGTACAACTTTCCAACACTGAACCAGGAAGAAATAGAAAATCTTAACAGACCCATCACAAGCACAGAAATCGAAACTGTAATCAGAAATCTTCCAGCAAAAAAAGCCCAGGACCAGATTGCTTCACAGCTGAATTCTACCAAAAATTTAAAGAAGAGCTAACACCTATCTTACTCAAACTCTTCCAAAAAATTTCAGAGGAAGGTAAACTTCCAAACTCATTCTATGAGACCACCATCACCCTAATACCAAAACTAGACAAAGATGCCACAAAAAAAGAAAACTACAGGCCAATATCACTGATGAACATAGATGAAAATATACTTAACAAAATTCTAGCAAACAGAATCCAACAACATATTAAAAGGATCATACATCATAACCAAGTGGGCTTTATCCCAGGGATGCAAGGATTCTTTAATATATGCAAATCAATCAATGTGATACACCACATTAACAAATTGAAAGATAAAAACTATATGATTATCTCAATAAATACAGAGAAAGCATTTGAAAAACTCAACATCTGTTTATGATAAAAAACCCTCCAGAAAGCAGGAATAGAAGGAACATACCTCAACATAATAAACACCATAAATGATAAACTCACAGCAAACATTATCCTCACTGGTGAAAAATTGAAAGTATTCCCCCTAAAGTCATGAACAAAATGAGGGTGCCCACTCTCACCACTACTATTCAACATAGATTTGGAAGTTTTAGCCACAGCAATCAGAGAAGAAAAATAAATAAAAGGAATCCAGATTGGAAAAGAAGAAGTAAAACTCACTGTTTGCAGATGACATGATCCTCTACATAGAACACCCTAAAGACTCTACTAGAAAACTACTAGAGCTAATTAATGAATATAGTAAAGTTGCAGGATACAAAATTAACACACAGAAATCCCTTGCATTCCTATACATTAACAATGAGATAACAGAAAGAGAAATTAAGGAAACAATTCCATTCACCATTGCAACGAAAAGAATAAAATACTTAGGAATAAATTTACCTAAAGAAACAAAACACCTATATATAGAAAACTATAAAACACTAATGAAAGAAATCAAAAATGACACAAATAGATGGAGAAATATACCATGTTCATGGATCGGAAGAATCAATATAGTGAAAATGAGTATACTACCCAAAGCAATATATAGATTCAACGCAATCCTTATCAAGCTCCCAATGGTATTTTTCAGAGAACTAGAACAAATAATTTCACAATTCGTATGGAAATAAAAGCAATCTTGAGAAAGAAGAATGGAACTGGAGGAATCAACCTGCCTGACTTCAGACTATATTACAAAGCTACAGTTATCAAGACAGTATGGTACTGGCACAGAGACAGAAATATAGATTAATGGAATAAAATAGAAAGCCCAGAGATAAATCCATGCACCTATGGACACCTTATCTTTGACAAAGGAGGCATGAATATACAATGGAGAAAAGACAATCTCTTTAACAACTGGTGCTGGGAAAACCGGTCAATCACTTGTAAAAGAATGAAAGTAGAATACTTTCTAACACCATACACAAAAATAAACTCAAAAATGGATTAAAGATCAAAATTTAAGACCAAAAACTATAAAATTCCTAGAGGAAAACATAGGCAAAACACTCTCTGACATAAATCATAGAAGGATCCTCTATGACCCACCTGCCAGAGTATTGGAAATATAAGCAAAATAAGCAAATGGGACCTAATTAAACTTAAAAGCTTTTGCACGACGAAAGAAACTATAAGCAAGGTGAAAAGACAGCCTTCAGAATGGTAGAAAACAATAGCAAATGAAGCAACTGACAAAGAATTAATCTCAAAAATATACAAGCAACTCCTGCAGCTCAATTTCAGAAAAATAAAAGACCCAATCAAAAAATGGGCCAAAGAACTAAATAGACATTTCTCCAAGGAAGACATACAGATGGCTAAAAAACACATGAACAGATGCTCAACATCACTCATTATCAGTTCAATTCAGTCGCTCAGTCATGTCCAACTCTTTGCAACCCCATGAACTGCAGCACACCAGGCCTTCCTGTCCATCATCAACTCCTGGAGTCCACCCAAACCCATGTCCATTGAGTCAGTGATACCATCCAACCATCTCATCCTCTGTCATCCCCTTCTCCTCCTGCCGTCAATCTTTCCCAACACCAGGATCTTTTCCAATGAGTCAGCTCTTCGCATCAGGTAGCCACAGTATTGGAGTTTCAGCTTCAACATCTGTTCTCCCAGTGAACACCCAGGACTGATCTCTGTTAGGATGGACTGGTTGGATCTCCTTGCAGTAGAAGGGACTCTCAAGAGTCTTCTCCAACACCACACTTCAAAAACATCAATTCTTTGGCATTCAGCTTTCTTTATAATACAACTCTCACATCCATACATGACCACTGGAAAAACCATAGCCTTGACTAGACAGACCTTTGTTGGCAAAGTAATGTCTCAGATTTTTAATATGCTATCTGGGTTGGTCATAACTTTTCTTCCAAGGAGTAAGCATCTTTTAATTTCATGGCTGCAGTCACCATCTACAGTGATTTTGGAGCCCAGAAAAATAAAGTCAGCCACTGTTTCCACTGTTTCCCCATCTATTTGCCATGAAGTGATGGGACCAGATGTCATGATCTTCGTTTTCTGAATGTTGAGCTTTAAGCCAACTTTTTCACTCTCCTCTTTCACTTTCATCAAAGGGATCTTTAGTTCTTCTTCACTTTCTGCCATAAGGGTGGTATCATCTGCATATTTGAGGTTATTGATATTTCTCTCAGCAATCTTGATTCCATCTTGTGTTTCCTCCAGCCCAGCATTTCTCATGATGTCCTCTGCATCTAAGTTAAATAAGCAGGGTGGCAATATACAGCCTTGATGTATTCCTTTTCCTATTTGGAACCAGTCTGTTGTTCATGTCCAGTTATAACTGTTGCTTCAGAGAAATGCAAATCAAAACCACAATGAGGTACCATCTTACGCCAGTCAGAATGGCTGCTATCAAAAAGTCTACAAATAATAATTGCGGGAGAGGGTGCAGAGAGAAAGGAACCCTCTTACACTGTTGGTGGGCATGCAAACTAGTACAGCCACTATGGAGAACAGTGTGGAGATTCCTTAAAAACTGGAAATAGAACTGCCATACAACCTAGCAATCCCACTGCTGGGCATACACACTGAGGAAACTAGAATTGAAAGAGACATAATTATCCCAATGTTCATCACAGCACTGTTTACAATAGTCAGGACATGCCATCAACCCAGATGTCCATCGGCAGACGAATAGATAAGAAAGCTATGGTACATCTACACAATGGAATATTACTCAGCCATTAAAAAGAATGTATTTGAATCAGTTCTAATGAGGTGGATGAAACTGGAGCCTATTATACAGAGTGAAGTAAGTTAGAAAGAAAAACACCAATACAGTATACTAATGCATATATATGGAATTTAGAAAGATGGTAATGATAACCCTATATGCAAGACAGCAAAAGAGATACAGATGTAAAGAACAGTCTTTTGGACTCTGTGGGAGAAGGTGAGGGTGGGGTGATTTGAGAGGGTAGTGTTGAAATGTGTATATTATCAATATGTGAAGCAGATCGTCGATCCAGGTTTGATGCATGAGACAGGGTGCTCAGGGCTGGTGCACTGGGATGACCCTGGGGGATGAGATGGGGAGAGAGATGGGAGAGGTTTCTGTTTGGGGAACACATGTGCACCCATGGCTGATTCATGTCGATGTTTGGCAAAAACAACTACAATATTGTAAAGTAATTAGCTTCCAATTAAAATAAATAAATAATTTTTTTAAAAGCTCTTTATATAAAAACCACTTCATACAAAAAGTCAAAACATAACTGAGATTCCCAGAGAACCAGTCCTTTACTGGTGGCCCAGTGCAGTGGTAGAGACCCAAATCTGCGTTAGACTGCTCAGCTTCTCATCCATCCCAGCTCTGCTTCTCACAAGCTATGAAGGGACCCAATTACTGAACTTTTTAACTGCTTCGATTTCCCCATTTGTAAAACTAGCAAATAAAAATATCTCCTTTATGTAATAGTTATAAGGTTAAATAAGTTAATACATGTAAGAAGCTTAGCGTAGCATAATTACCACTCACCATTGTCACACTTTGTCACTCCTTTGGTTCTCTCAACATCATCATTTTGGATATCCTACTAATTTCCAGTCTCACCAAAGGCCAAGATTTTTACAAAACATGGTTTTCCAAAAAGAAACATGATAATGTACTTTTTCTAATGGCCATCCAAATGCAAAATCTATGCTACTGCGAGGCTCCTTTTGTATTGCTAAACTCTCATTCTCCCTAATGAAGGTTCAAAATAAGTTCCTTCAATGGTTTTAAAGCATAGTTTACTGGAAATTAACTCCCTTAAGCTGTTTTATAAAATTCCTTAGAGTGATTCTTCAAAGTATGGAGGGAAGGCCATCAGCATCAAAAGTACCAGGGTGTTTGTTAAAATGTAAATTCCAAGGCCTCACTTGAGAGTTAATGAATTCATATGGAGGGCCATAAATCTGAATATTAATGAACATGTTAGGTAGTATGTAATTCTTATGCATATGAAAGTTTAAGAAGCATTGACTTAGCACGTTTTTAATTTAGAACCTATATTCATTTTATTGTGTTCAAGAACCCAGCAGGTAAAATCAACTTTGAAGAAAGGCCAGGCTTAGCTGACCTATACATCATTTTCTTTTTCTTTTTTTAATAAATCAAGAAAGAAAAATACAGAAGACTGATGTACTGAAGAAAGTGACTCATTAACAGAAAAGCATTGTTATTTCATAGCTCAGACACCACCGAGATGAATGAATCTTAAAATGCATTCTTAGCAACAGAATTACATGTGGTTTTTCACAATAAACATTCCATTACCAGATTGTTGATTCTAATATTAGAGTGCTTGAAGTGTACTCATATATGATAATAATATTGAAAATGCTAGCTGTGGCTGCATGCATTCTTTACTAATTCTCCTTCAATATGTAATATAATTAACTGGCAATCATCAGCTCTAAAAACAAAAAGAACATTGCCTCAGCATGTTTATTGTGAAATAAAGGGTTACGTGTCAAAAATGTGCTAGGAATAGAAGGGCTGACATCATCTACAGCTTGGTGTAGGTTTTTCTTACATATCTCCAAAGAAGGAAAAGAAAAACCATGTCTTGGTAGGCAATGCCAAATATTTCTCTCTTTTATTCATTTTTATTGGATTTGTTTTGTTTTGTTTTTATTGTGATAGATGAACATTCAACCCCAAATACTTAAGGAAATTGGTTTTGGACACATATGTCCTCAATTGGTTGTCTTTCATTTTTCAGAGGATGAACAGCAGCCCAGTTGCATCAGAATCTTCTGCTTTCCTTGTTTCAAATGTAGATCTCCAGACCATACCTCTAGTCTCTGAGGTTAGAGCCTAGAAACTAGCACTTTTAACAAGCTTCCCAGGTGATTCCTGCACACAATGACATTTTGAAAACCACTTTTTTTGAGAATATATAATGAATTTAAACTTAATGATGTATCTCTCTTCCTTATTTTTGAAGTTTAAAATTATCTTAATGGTGAACTCAGTAAATAGAAATGCAGAAAGTTCACTCATGACATATTCCATTTCACAAGAAATCAAGTCTAAGATCGTAATAAGAATCAATAAATATTTTCCAAACAAATGAGCAAAGTTAATTATTAATACATGAGGCAATAAAATGGAGACAATGAGCGATGATTTCTTTGACTTTACCAATATCAGAAAGATGAGTCATTAAAGACAGATCATCTCCATTAAACCTGTACTCAAAGGCCACAGTAACATTTAATAATCTTTAAACCCACTGAGAGTACTTAAACCCTCTCTCCCAACAGATAGTTTTCATTTTTTTCACTTGTCGGGGGGAAATAAAAGCCTATTATGTATTGACCAGAAATGTGAATAAAATGGAAACCAAACCAACAAAGTTTTGCAATTTGTTATTATCTTTGTTTTAACTTTCTAGATTTCTCTTGATGCAGGTGGTGTTACACCATCCCTCCAATAATTAATATCCACCCAAATTAATTCTACTTCATAGAGAAGGTTATCTATGGTCAGGTGTTAGTAGCTGGCCCCATCACTCATGAGCCCAGTTTACTGGCAATGTAGGTAGGAATCACCAGACTGATTACTCTTCCCATGACACGATTTGTCCTGAGCTATTTGATAAATGACACCTGCCTCCAATTTGTCTCCCCTAATGCCACAAGCATCATAGCCCCTACCTACCTCCCAACACATGGCTGGGACATCTACAGCACTTCTTACCCAACTCTATGGATTATCTCCTTATATTAGTGGTTTCACTTTTAAATTACAAATATTTTTCAAATTATAGGAAAGTTACAAGAGAAAAAAATTTAGATCATTTTGGCATTATACCATATGCTTATTATAACTGAATAAGAATGCAATTATTAATCTTTTCACTTAATAGATCATAGATATCTTATTATAGCTATGCTTATTTTAATAATTTTCTAATGTTTCTTCAAATGGGAAAAACTTGGTTTATCTAAACTACCTCTACTGTTAGGAATTTAAGCTGTTTCCAATGTTTTTCTATTATAAATCATGTTTTGATGAGTATTTGTGGTGTTTTCTGTATTTCAAATTACTTTAGATGTCTAGTCCTAAGATTTATAAAGCAAAGGTATATTTTTATTGACTTTTGGAAAAGATTATGTGAGTTAACTGACCTCTAACAAAGATATTATTAGTTCCCTTTTTCACAGTATCCTTGTCAAAGCTGAATATGTTTCTTTATTTTTGTTAATTAAATAAGGAAAAAATCCCATTGCTAATACTATATTCTGTAGAACTTTGCTGTTGTTTTTTTTCTCCAAGTATATAAATGGTAAAACTTTTTGAAAACTAGAACTAGCAAAGCTGCAAACAAACAGAATCTGAATGGAAGGACAAATACACACAAAAAAATTATAACCAGTCATTGAAGAAGGTTGTGAATATCAGAGAATAACTTCAGAAAGAGGAAGATTCTGACTGAGTAGGAAAAAAATGAGTTCAGGACCTGGAAGAGTTCTAAGTGGCCAAGTGGGGATATTATCGGGCTGAAGGTTACAAAGGAAAGGAAGGAAGAGAACTAGATTTGTTGAGCACTACTATGTGCTGGCAACCATGCTAAATAATTTACAGAGTTTATTATTTAATCCTTGCAACAGTGCTATTCTCTCCAGTGTACTGAATTAAATTGTTGTTTAGTTGCTAAGTCATGTCTGACTCTTTGCAACTCCAGGGACTATAGCCCACCAAGCTCCTCTGTCCATGGGATTCTCCAGGCAAGAATATTGGAGTGGGGTGCCATTTACTTCTCCAGGGGATCTTCCCAATCCAGAGATCCAAGCAGGTGCTCCTGCATTGCAGGCAGATTCT
The DNA here is from genome assembly GCF_016772045.2 of Ovis aries. Classification (NCBI taxonomy): domain Eukaryota; kingdom Metazoa; phylum Chordata; class Mammalia; order Artiodactyla; family Bovidae; genus Ovis; species Ovis aries. The sequence goes on along the minus strand of NC_056069.1, from coordinate 34,195,958 downwards.
TTACCATATGAGCCACCAAAGAAGCCCAAATAGTATTCCTCCAAAATATTACATCCACCCAGAACTTCAGAATGTGTGGCAACAGTCTTCACAGATGTAATTAGTTAAGACGAGGCCATACTGGATCAGACTGACCCTAAATCCAAAGACCAATGTCCTCACAGAACGATCCTGTGAAGACACAGACACCAGTCTACTCTGGAGAACAGAATATGTGACAACACAGGCAGAAATTGGAAGAATACAGCTATATGCCAAGCGACCCCAAGGACTGCTGACAATCACCCCAAGATACTTTCAAGAGACAAGGAAGGATCCTTCCTTAGAAACTTCAGAGGGAGCAGGGCTTCACTGACACTTTAATTCTGGACTTCAGGCCTCTAGAACTGACTGTGAAAAAAGTTTTTGTTGATTTAACACACTATGTTAAAGGCAATTTGTTATATTGGCACAAAGAAACAAATATAAATTAGGTATTTTATTCTGGTTTTACAGATAATGAAGTTCAAAGAGATTCAACATCCTTCAAGGACCTTTAGCAGAACCAGGTTTCAGACTAAAGCAGCCTGACTCCAAAATGTGTTCTTTCTTCCACATTTTAATGGCTTCACAAGAACCTTTGGTTCTAAATCCGATAATGCCACCAATCAGCTATGTGAAGTTAATTAAGAAGTTCACGTAATTTCAGGGGAAACGTCAGCGGGAAGGAATAGTTAATAGAGTTTGGGATGGACACATAAACACTGCTACATTTTAAATGGATACCCAACACGGACCTACTATATAGCACAGGGAATTCTGCTCAATGGTATGTGGCAGCCTGGATGGGAGGGGAGTTTGGGGGAGAATGGATACATGTATATGTATAAAGGTCTGTTCACCTGAAACTATCACAACATTGTTAATTGGCTATATCCCAATACAAAATAAAAAGTTTTTTAAAAAGGAAGCTCATATAATCTCTTTCGGTCTTAGTATCATATGTGGAAAACAGTTACTGACTTGGGTGATTTTTGATACTACGATAGACGTCAGCTGCCCAGCTACAGCTCTAACCCTAGAGAGGAAGGGAACCAACTAGAGAGGGAGGCTCGAGGATTAGAGGACTCTCTGAGCACCATTTCACTAAAGGTATTTCCTGTGCCCTGCCTTCACCCCCACAATCCAGGCCCAGAACAGCTCTTTAGAAAGGGACCTGTAGAAAAGATGCTTTCAAGAAAGAAAACGACACTTGAGAATCTTAACATGACGGAGCTTGAGTCTTGGACCTGGTATTATCAGAGAGCAAACTGTGTCTCACTTGAAAAAGGGCTTGAGAACAAAGTTACCACTCTCAGAGCACTCTGAAACCAACTATATTCTTCTCTGCTTCTGACTTCAGTGACACCCTTTGCCCTACAACACCATTCCTACATTTGGAGTCACAGTCCATTCCCATACTCTAAGAGTAATAAACATCTTGTATTCAACTTACTGCCTGACTCCAAACTGTAACTAAAGACCATCATGAATAATTTCAAATTCCCTGAAGCACAGTATTTAGCATCTCTCTCTCTTTTCAATGAGAAATAACAACAGTAATAGCTTCAATGGCAATGAATGAGCACTACAGAGCCAGTATCTCATTCAATCCTCAGAACTCTAGATGTCATCATTCCTGTCACTGTTCTTATTTTCTCTAGGAAGGTTCTTAACACCAAGAAGTTTGAGGCCAGTTATTCACTTGTGCATTCATTAAACCAAGCACAAAGAATAAAAAGAACCGATAAGACATGGTCATGAAATAACAATTTTGGTAAACTATATACACACACAAAGGGAAAAATCTGAAAAGATGTAGCTCAGCTGGTAAAGAATCTGTCTGCAATGCAGGAGACCCCCAGTTCAATTCCTAGGTCAGAAAGATCCCCTGGAGAAGGGCCTGGCTACCCACTCCAGTATTCTTGCCTGGAGAATCCCCATGGACAGAGGAGCCTGATGGGCTATAGTCTATGGTGTTGCAAAGAATTGGACATGACTGAACGACTAAGCTCAGCAACATAAACACACACAAAAGGAAAAACCTGAAAAGATGTGTTACAAAATGTTAAGGGCTATGATATTTGAATAAAGGGTGATTTTGATTTTCTATTTGTTCTTCTATTTTTCTACCATGAATATTGATTATACTTGTCATCATAAAAACATTTTTTAGATGACAAAATATCTGCCTTTCAGGGATTTATATTGAGAGAAGCAGGTGTGTCAATAGCCTGCTCAGGACTTCTGCAGTGGTAAACCTTTGTGTACTGCAACTAGAGAAAGCCTACATGCAGCAACAAGGACTCAGCACAGCCGAAAATAAGTAATTAATTTAAAAAACAAAGGCTAAGTTTATGAGTGATGAGCACAGAGTCCCACTTAGGGCTGCCAGATTACCAAATCCCATTTTGTTTTCCGTACTCTATACTGCCTCTGGCGTTATGTTCATTTGCCTGGAGGTTTGCTCATATTTATTTTGCTTCACTGAAATTAAGTTGCAGACTTGCCAGAGCAGTGCCAACAATGTAATCTGAAAGATCAGCCGTTGGCGGCCTCACCCATGCTGCCGGGTGAGCAACCTCCTTCCCTTCTCCACCCACAGATCTTTGTACCAAAGGAAACGCAAAGGTGGTGACTGTGAGCACTTCACCTGACATCCCAGCCCCCTAAAGAGGTGCTTTAGACACAATTAAATGCTTCTATTCATCCCACAAATTATATTTTGTCTGTCCTATCACTTCAATCTGAACTACACTGCATGCTCCTTGACAATGTCACCCACATACCAAGGCTGGTAAAAGAAAGTTCAAAAAGAAACTCCACACTCTGCCTCCTTATCTACTTTCTTCATGTACAAAATGAGGGCCTAAGATCTCGATACTGTCCTTCTCAAAGACCACTGAGGCATAGGATTTGAGTTTTGATATGTGTTTGCCAGTGACTGATTTACTTTCCAGTCCTACAGCCAGAGTCTCAGGGGAATAATTTAAATTATTTTAGTTTTTCTAACCTTATAAACATTTCTAGTCTCCGTTCTTATAATTAGGTTAGGGATCATGGCCAACATGGTCACATTCCTGACAATCGTAGGACTGAGCAGAGAATGAGTAATGGATAAACACTTGGACCAGTGGATTAATTTCTTGTTGAAATTAGGCTTAGGGTATTTTTTCTAAAATCTCAAAAATGATATAGAATAATTATTTCCTTATTATAAACCATACAATGATTAACTCTTAATCTTAGTTATCCAGCAGCAAAGTTTCTCAAATTCCCTGCTAATATTTTTCCTATGTCCCATCTCCTCCTCTCACTTGATCCAGACAGAATTCTTAACTGCTTAGTGGAAAAAGCAACTGAAGCATAAACATGATGCTGAAGCCATGCTGGGCCATTTTGTTTCCCTGTCCTCCCGTAACCCTTCTTCCTTTATACAGTTCAGTGTCTGGATAAAATATTACTTGCCATTGAAAGTCTGGGTCAATTAGGGTCACTCTCTTCAAAAATAAGATGCAACGTGGGAGTCTAATCAGTACATGTGATTTAGAACAAGTGTCACAGAGGGACTTGAGCTCATGTCTCACGTCACAGCCTGGCTCCCTCTGTACAGTGAGGACCAGCTCTTGTTTTTTCCTTTCTTAATCACATAACATAAAGAGAAAGAGATGAGAAACTGAGAAATGGGGGCGGAGGATGGGGAAGAGAATGGGGTAGCAAGAGATAATAAGCACTTGGTGGTTAGATTCACGATTCAACTGAATTTGCCATGGAAATATCTCACCATGAAGATTAAATTATGGAAATATCTGCCTCATCCTGGAAGCTGCACTGGGCTTAGGTCTACATGCAATGCTAAGAGCTGAAGTTAGCTGTTGAAGGTCTGAGAAAGGGATGTGTATGGGTCTGTGTGTGTGTGTGTGTGTGTGTGTGTGTGTGTGTGTGTATCTGTGCACCTGTGCACTTAGTTGCTCAGTCACATCAGACTCTTTGCAACCCCATGAACTGTAGCTCACCAGACTCCTCTGTCCATGGGATCTTTTAGGCAAGAATACTGGAGCGGGTTGCTAGTTCCTCCTCCAGGGGATCTTCACGACCCAAGGATCAAATCCATGTCTCCTGCACTGCACGCAGATTCTTTACCACTGAGCCATTGTAGAAGCCAAAAGGTATGTGAGGACACAGAAGATTCGAGAGAAATGTAGTCCCACACACATTCTTCAAGTTCCTGAGTCTTTCTCAGCCACTGGCAAGTGTCACAGTGGCTGACATGCTGGCTGGCCATTGCTCCCACAGGCATCTAGGCCACACACTGGTTCCATCCCATGGTTGTTGAGGACAGTGACGACGAGGGTCCCTCCAGAGATGAGAATGCTCAGAGCATCATCTCAGCCATTCTGCTCCTTCCCATTCAGGCCTCAAGTGGTGCTCATCTCCAGGTGCCCCACCTTACGGCCTAGGATCGCAGTCCTTCTGGGCTTCTAAAGGAGCCAACCTCTCCTGCAATCAGTCATCCAGAAGAGAAAAAAAGAAAGAAAAATAAACAAGGGGTGGGAGGAAGGGAAGGGAAATATAAGAAAGAATGGAATACTGAATTCACTCACAAAATGGAGCTTTTCCCTGATCTATGCTACGAGGATTATGAGATTTACAAAGGGTGGAGAGATTTGGGTTTTTAAATTTGACTTCAGAGAGGCAGCACACCACTGGGAATATCTAGCAGAAACCCAAGAAAAATCTTTCATCACTTTCAATGAGGGATGTTTCCAGAATTATTGTTTCTACTTTATATATTGAATTATTTGAAATGCTATGTGCCTTGGGTGAAAAAGAAAAATTGCAGCCTCTAGGAAAAAAAGATTTTATGCTACTGGTTAGGACCAAGGATAAATATAAGCTAAATCTATTTTTAAGCAGCTATTTTAAGTCACAGTCATTTCCAAAAGCCAGCAGTACATTGAAGTACACATATATGGTTATAAAACAAATATTTTCACATTTTGTGGAGTAACGGTATTTGGCAAATTGGGCACAAAATATCGTAAGATAATCCTGTTTTACCCGAGAGTTAGATTTTTAAATCTCACAAATAAAAGTTCACATTTTTTAAAATAGTCTTTTGTGAACTTTGTTGAAAATGACACTTACAAAAAGACTGAGGTGATAGTATCTTAAAAAGTCCAAAAGAAGACTTTTTAAACATAACATAATCTCTTCATGTTCCAAAAGAATAACAAACCCAGTGGCAGCCATGGCTTTTCCCCCAATCCACCCTCAACCTGTTCATTTCATTTACAGCTTTTCTCTGATTCAGCTCCTTTTCTTTGCCTCACACCTCCAACCTCATCCATAGCCACAAATGCCCTCTTTCCACCCTTAAACCATAAAACCTGGCCCAGACTTGGCATTCTCAACAACTATCAGCCCCCTTGAGTCTGCCTCTTGTCTAGGATACTCTATATAATATAGATTAGATTTTTATGTTACATATAATACATACATATAATATGTACATTAATATGTACATATTTATACATTATGTATTATAAACATAAGTATATATTTATTTTCACATATAATTATATATGATATATAATGTCACTCCAATAGTGGATGCTACCACATTCTGAGACTCATAATTATGTCCATGTAAAATATGCCTTCATCTATTTATCATATATGAAGTTTAAAAACATTCCATGGCTGGAATTTCTTTAGCAAAAACAATAATAACATTCACTGAGAACTTGTTACATAAGGAATAATTCCTATGCATTATCTCATTTAATGCTCACACAATCCCTTAAAAGGAATACTATCATTCTGCCTCACTTGAAGTTATTCAGAAGTTTACTGCAGTTAACCAGATAGTAAAGACAGAATGAGCTTCAGTCCGCCAACCTCTTAAGCCCCTCCTCCAAACCATTGAACAGTACCACCTCGGATATCTGATAGACAGTTGAAACCCCACACATTTCTGGTATTATCAAAAAGTCAGAACGCAGATATGTTGCAAGCAAATCAACTAAGAATAATTATCTCCTTGGCATTTCAATTACACCCTCTTTTTCCATCAGTTATAAACCGTTGGGTTAATATCCTACTTCACAACTGCCCTGACTGTTCCTTTTTCAAGCCCCATTCCAATGTAAATACTACAAACTTAAAATTCTGGAATCCTAGGGTTGTCATCGCTTCAGGAAAAGGAACATGAGATCACTCAGTCATCGTTTTGAGGATAAAATGATTTTCTTCTAGAACTGATTGAGAGCCAGCAAAACATACAAGAGACGATGTATGTGAGTCAGCCCCTGAAGCCATAAGTCAGGTGATTCACTTCCAGGGGCAAATCCTTACAAGGTTTCCCTGGCAGCCGAGATCAAAGTCCTCCAGGATCGCCCCGCCCCTCTCTCCTCGGGTTCCTCCCATCCACACTCCCTCCGTCTCCTGGCTTTTCATCAGGTTGTCTCCTGCACTTCACTCAGGTTTCCACCTATTTCTCCTTGTGTCTCTCACCTTACCTGAAATTACATTTTATCTTGTTCATATGTTTACTTGTTTGCCTTCTCTCCTGCAGCATACTCTATGAGGTCTACCCTTCATCCTGTTTACTACAGTAATCCCAGCATGTGATAAATACCTGTTGACACAATAGATATCTACTGAATGAGTGAATGAACTGACGGTTACAGACCTAGAAATACACAGAATGCTTCTGGAAATGTATAGAATTTTTCTTAGCTGATCACCTAGAGGTAAAATTCACTAATGTTCTAATGCCCTTACCCATCTCCATATATCAAAGATCAGCCACACTGTTATTCAACACCTAAGGGTTGGAAGGTAGAAATCAAACATTTTCCTCTCACTCTTGTTTATTCGGCTCCTTCCACTTTCTGTTAAGTATCAGCACTTAGTCTCCCTTAAGCGGAAGGAGACAAAAGAAAATATACCACAATCGCATACATTATTTCACAACTGAAAACAAGGACTGTCTATGATTCTGCAAGAGAGAAAATGAAAACATCACTTCCATTAGAGAAATAATTATTACCAAGTTACCCCTGCTGCTGCTGCTGCTAAGTTGCTTCAGTCGTGTCTCACTCTGTGTGACCCCATAGACGGCAGCCCATCAGGCTCCCCAGTCCCTGGGATTCTCCAGGCAAGAACACTGGAGTGGGTTGCCATTTCCGTCTCCATATCTGTCTTCAAATCCGGTCTAACTCCAGAAATAGCCACAGATGCAATCCAGAGAACCATTTGTGACCCGACTGGCAGGTAAAGGGAACATGGTCATTTCAAGAACTTACACATCCAAACCCCAAACATGTTATAACAACCACTGATAACTACACACACCAAACCCTGCTTTTTATCTTCAAAGGAACTTGCATTGCCCACAAAAATTGACCTAGATTGTAAATTGTGGATAGTTGCAAAGATAAAAATTTTTTCAAGTTTTAATGTCTTAGTTTCCAGTTTCCCAGACATCATAGGCTTTTTCCAGAAAACTTTGTGCCTCTCTCTCAGCATGTCCCCTGGTGCAGACCAATTAAATGAGGAGCACCAGGGTGATGTATCTGCCTCCAGGTGGCAATGACCTTGACCCTCTTCATGTTGATCACCATTGGCTCCAGTTGTGGCTGCCAAGAGACGGAGGATGAGACGAAAAAGCAGGCCACACACATGGCTTCAAAGTTAGCTAACCACTGCCTCTTATTTGGATTCTCCTAAAGCAAAAATTTCTTGTCCCATTACCCTGAGCTATTCATCTTCCTTTCTGAGACCAAAGCCCAAAAGGCACTTGGGAAGCGACTTGTCTGACGATATCAACCAATCACTGAAGATAAAGCAGATTCAAAGGGGGAAAAATTATTTGTGTTTATTTAGTTTATGTCAGTGATACAGCTATCTCAAAGCTGCTCCAAGAGAGGAGCCAGTCACAAAGGAGTAACAAAAAAACATAGCCACTTAGAGGCACTGATGAGGCCCAGAGCATCGCCCTTCTGGTGTGCCTCTCCACCCAGCTGGGAGGACTCATTCCACTGTCCCCACTTTCGCTAAATGCTCTGCCCAAAGGACCACACACACTGCCTCGCCAAGGCAAAGGAGCAGGGAAATGACACAGGCTTCCCTCTTGCCCTTGACCCATGTGGCTAATCCAAAGGGACATAAAAATCCCTCACTGGAGATGTTCACCACATGGAGCAGGCCCCCACTGGGAATGACTAAGAACTTTGGTCGTCTGTCCCCACATGCCCTTTGGGAAAGATCATCACGTCAGCCAGGCAGAGGACGGCACAGCTGACAGACTACGCTTGCTCTTTCACCCCTAAACCCTTCTTCCTTTGGTTGTCCATGGCAACCTGAGTTTTCTGAGAATTCCAAAGCAACTACAAGAAGCAGTGCTCTCTCAATGGCAAATTGACCCATCATTTCGATCATGCCCAGTTCTTAGATTCTTTCTGGTAGATAACGTTCGTTGCTAAAAAGCTCAATGTACATATGTACCAGCTACTATTCCTCAACCTCTCCACCAGGTTAGAAAGAAATCAAGTCGTGTGCCCAATTCTGCCATTCTGTTGACTAACTTCATTAACAAGCTAAAACAAAGGAATTGATTCAAACTTCTCTGCTAACTCAGAGTCTTAGCTCTCTGTCCTCCTTGGTGTCAAACCATCACCTTCCATAACAGGTTTTTGTCGGGTGGACATAACATTCCAAAGACAGGGTTCTAGTACTCTGACAAACCAACCAGAGAAATCCTTGTCAATAACAGCTCAACATACGGTTGTTTAGAGACTAAGCCTTAAGCATTATCCTACAGAAGAGTCTATAGAATTCACTATCTCTTAGAGTCGGCTTATGTAAAAGTGGAGAGTGTCTTCACGACCTTCAATTTTGTTAATGCAAATCCATGTCTAGTATCCATCATGCTGTGCTGTGCTGTGCTGCACTGAGTCGCTCAGTTGTGTCCGACTGTTTGCGACCCCGTGGATTGCAGCCCACCAGGCTCCTCTGACCATGGGGATTCTCCAGGCAGGAACACTGCAGTGGGTTGCCATGCCCTTCTCATCCATCATACTAACAAACCAAAAATTTCACCAAGTAAAAAACTATTTGCTGAGGAGTAAGGTCAGAGTGACAGAGTACTGTGTATGTGTGTGTGCACAGTTGTGTGTGTGCGTGCGTGCTCTGTGCGTGTCCACTGCCCTGTGAGGTCAATATTTTCTTTTCATCTTTATTGTGGTTCATTGGTTTGTTCCCTGTCTGGACTGAGTTTAACTTTCGATCTCCATTCCACCCTTGAATAGAAGAATCCTTCCTGAAAGAGGAAATAAGGCAAAATCTTTATGGTTCAATACCAAGAGACTTTAGTACTTAGAATTATAGATATTTCCACTTAAAACTGTTTCATCCTTTGAGTTTAAAAGGCAGAAAAGAGAAATTCAACAACTGTTTATGAACATAGGATTAAGCTGATACTTCATTCTCAGAGCACTGAAAAGGCATTGTTTGGAAATGCATACAAGTATATGATTTGATTAATAAAATAATTAAGTCTATCGCGACTGTTTCCATCAATAGTTTTTTCTATAGAAGTTTTTGGATTGTGAACACCTTCTTTGATTCCTCAAAATTGTGGCAAAGATAAATCTTTGCTTTGAATTTGCGAAGTTGTCTTACTAATCAAGGAATTTATTTGCTTTATTGTTCCTAAAGGCAAAACTGAACTCAGTGAGAAGAGATAACCTGAGAGAATCTGTCTAACCATCAGAGTTGTCCAACAGCAGAATGTAAATTTTTTTGAAGAAAATTATCTTCAGGTCACTACAGGTAAGTTGGTCTGAATTCTTTCTCTCTTTACCCTATATTTCCAGATGCTTTATTTTCTTGCACTCTCCTTTTCTTCCATGCCTAATGACTGCCTTCCACCACCATCTCCAAATACAAATTCATAAACATCATCCTCAATACATATGCATCTTGATTTCTTCTGAGATGTTTTTTTTTTAAAAAAAACCTTTTACTAACAAATTAACTGTATACTATAAAAAGAGGAAGGAATAAAGCACAGGGACATAAAAGAGAATCTACTTCTGAAATATACTTGGTCAGTAAGCTGAAGAAAGGTGTTTTTCCAGCTCCAGTTGGGGTCTCAACACCTCTGAAATTCTATTTCTTAATACTTCTGAGATGATCATTTCTAACTGTGATATACTTCACCTACTACACAAACCCTGTTCTTACTCCCCCCCCAAAGATTCTGTCTAAACTGTGACTACTCCACAGTTATCTTTTCTGTCTCTGTTGGAAATAATCATTCCTGGACTCCAGGACTACCCTGTCATGCTTACTGCCTGAAGCTCATGTACCAGAGCAGGTTTGGGCTGATTATATCTTTTATGACACAGGCTCTTTTGCCTACTGCTGCAAGCTGGTGCTATGTAGCCTTGATGGTATCCTGCCTCAAGTCTGTCTAACCACCAGTTTCTCCTTCTTTTGAAGCCATCTTCCCTTTGAGGATGCCCACTTAGTACCTTTTTTCCATTAGAGCGTGTTCCCACTCTTAGCTCATTCGAAAGTTGGAGATAACTGACATATCTTGAACCCAGTTACTGAAGCCCTGCCTGACCTTGGGTGGTAACTGTTAATTTCCTCAGATTCTCTTTTGGTGACTTAATCCTTGACAATCCTCAGGGAAATGGTTTACCAACTCTTTATGTCTCTGATATCAGAACACTTAATTGGAAGAAAGAAATTTCATTACTTCACTGAAAGATGCTTTCCAATGCAGCATAGTTAAACAATAAAAATCACAGCCTTTGTCTACTTAAGAGGCTTTTCGCACAGGTAGAATAAAATCATTGCTAAAAAACCCAGTATGTGTATTTAAGACCAGTGACGTCCTGAGAAACATCTAGAACATGAGACCCCTGAGCTTGTGCAAAATGGTTGTAGAGCAACTGGGAAATCAAATAAAGAGATAGTTCCTAAGGGGTCTGATTTACAAACCTGAGTTCCCATGATGCACAGTGGAAGCACCCCTGGGAAAAGAGACATGAAAAGTGCTGATAAAAAAAAAGTGCCAATCAAGAACACAATTAGCCCAGTGGGACCTTCTCAAACTAAACTAGTTTTCAGAAAGAAAAGTCAGGACAGTTGTTGCTGTTGGGGAAAATGCTGGTCCTCCTTACTGCTGGAAGATTCAAAGAAAAAAAAGAAAAACCCTGAGACTAATGAGATTAAGAAAACTGGAGAAAAAACAAAACACAAAACCCAAGAGAAGTTGGTTGGACATACATATCAACCACAATGGCACCAACCAGCAGTCTGAAGCAGCAAAGATTTCTCCAAAAAAAAAAAAAAATCTAATGCCACGTTTCATTCCCTCTTTATTCATCAGGGTTTTCATGAAACAGTATGTAGTACAAATGAAACGTCAGTCCCACAGGAGATACCTTCCTGAACATTGAAGTATGTTTTCTAACTAATATTTTTATATTGCTATGTTTCTTCTACTTTTTGAATTGATTCCTTTTAAATATAAATTCCCTTCTTTCTCCCCTCTAACATTTTATGAATGATATTCATGATACAATAAATTCAAATAATATTTAAAGATGTCTCTCCAGTGAATGTGGGGGTATTTACTGAGGGAGACACAAAAATATCTTTGGCAGTTCTTCATTCAAGCTATTTACACTCCAACATCTAAAAACATTATAAACTAAACAGAAGTAATAAATCTAAATAAATTCAAAATGCATATATTTTATACAAAATGCAATTTAAGAAATAAATACAATAAATAACACAATAAACATAATAAATGGGTATACCAACAAATCATATAATGTGCAATAAATTCAAGTAATAAATACAATATATAATACATTCAAACAATTCAAGTAATTTATGCTCAAACATATGAAATGAAGTACACTGTGATACCCACCATAAGCAATATAAAAAATAAGTTTCCCATTGCTCTCTTCCCTGATTCTAAATATAAACCAGAATATTTCTGGTCTTTGGTGACCTTATCTATAACATGAGAAGGTAATACTGGTCTGCATTATCTCAGGTTTGTGTAACTAAATACTTTACAGTTCTACAAATATTTGACGTTTGAGGAGGAAGAGTGAGAGTGCAAACACTGCTGATAGTCTACTCCATATCAGAGCTCCTTCTTACTAAGAGAACCCCAGTTCTCTCTGGGATAGCAGTATGCATGTGCTAGAGAGGGCCACTTGAGATCTAGGCAATGAGATGTTAACAGAGACTACTGAATGGAGCTTTAGAGACAGTCCTTTAAGACAGAGATTGAGCCAACATTCCCCTTGAGCCCTTTACACTCACCCATTTGCCTGGAACATGTTTGTGCATTTGAAGGTGCAGCAGCCATCTTGTAACCATGAGTTGGTAAGCAAGAGCAGAATAGAATCAGCCTGGGTCCCTGGACTATCATCCCCCAGATTTATTTGTGTTTGTGTATATGTATGTGTGTGTGTGGAAAACACAAATAAATTTCTGTTGATCTAAGCCACTGCCAGAGGTAACTCCTAACAGAAACTCAATTCTAAGTGATACAGAGAGTGAAGGAAGACAGAATCACACACATATAACTAAAATGATATTTAAAATGAAACTTAGAATGCAACTTATATATCTTCATCCAAAAGGGCTTAATTGTCTTTGGAAACAGGGATTAGAAAAGAAAACATGAAAAGGAAAATTTCCTCTGGATCCAAAAACAAAACAAAAAATACGCAAATATATAATGACTTGTCAAGCACTCTTACTTTTGAAACCTGAATAATAATTTTTTAATGTTTAATATCATCCCTTATTTCAATCACAAGTTATGTCTTCAAGTAGTGTCTGACTCGAGACTTCAATTATGCCAACAGCCACCATTTCCAGCAGGTAATTCCCTTGGAATTAGAGCTGATTTCAATGGAACTTGTGCCCACTGTGGCTGGGGGGTGGCCCCATGTGAAGATGAAGTTTAGCAGGAGCACAAGGTTTAGCAGGAGATGTGGTTAACATTAAGACAATCTTAATGTTGAGATTGTCTTAAATCTCAGACAGATACTTAGTCCTCAAATTCTTAATTGCATTGATGTCCCCTCAAAAAATCAGCAGAACAGTCAAAAAGCTGACTTAAAAAAAATTAAATAATGAATGTTCCCTTCGTAAATCCTCTAAGCTTTATTTAGGTGTTGGGTATAACTACAAGGAAAGCTTTCATCCTCATTTGCTCTCCTCTAATGAAAATAAGAGTATCTTGGAGATATCAACCATGTCTTATTTCACCCCTTCCCCATACGTGCTGCACGCATGCACACACATACACACACACACACACACACACACACACACACACACCCCTCCCCCAAATGGGAATTTGAGCATTTTGAAGAAATACTGTTTTTCATATATCTTTTTACCTCTATTTCTTAAAGCCTTCCCTGGTGACTCAGTAGTAAAGACTCTACCTGCAATGTGGGAGATGTAGGAGATGCAGGTTCCATTGCTGGGTCAGGCAAACCCCCTGGAGGAGGGCATGGCGATCCACTCCAGTATTCTTGCCTGAAGAATCCCATGGACAGAGGAGTCTGGTGGGCTACAGTCCCTGGGGTCGCAAAGAGTTGGACACGACTGAGCACGAGCCTGAGCATTTAAGAGTGCTTAGCTCAGTAAATGTTTATGAAGTGTTTGAAAATATTTGTGAAGACAATTGAACCAAAGGTCCTGGGTCCCAAATCTCAGTTCCACTTTGAGGAACTGTGTGATCAAGCCAAGTTAGTTAACTTCCTGTGCCTCAGATTGCTGATCTGCAAAATGGGGATAAAATGGTTCCTGCTTCAGTGTTGTGAGAATTAAACATGTTTGGCAATCACTTAATATTTCTGTGTCTCAAAGTCTCCAGGTTGTTAGTGGATTAAGTGATTGTCTATGTCTGTATACTTGGAACAATATTCAGCAAAGAACAGGTGCTCATCAAATGCCTGCTATGATTACCAAAACAAGTTATGGACAAATTAAAAACCTATTTGAGCTTCCCAGGTGGCTCAGTGGTGAAGAACCCACCTGCCAATGCAGGACACTTGGGTTCAACCCCTGGATCAGGAAGATCCCTTGGAGAAGGAAATGGCAACCCACTCCAATATTTTTGCATGAAAAATCCCATGGACACAGGAGACTAGCAGGCTATAGTCCATGGGGTTGCAAAGAGTTGGACACAACAGACACCTCAAAAAACTGAAAAATTATTGAGCTTGATACAACACTCCTTTTCTAGAATTATAAGAATTTATCCTTTAACAAGAAAACATATTGCATGTAATATTGCTTATATATGTTTTCATAATTCATACTTAGAAACATAACTTGTTTCTAAGTTCCATATTGGATCTTCCTTCCTGTAGTGGCTACCTTTGAAAGATTCTCACCCTCCCATTTCTGGCTGGACACTATTTCAGTTTCTTTACTTCAAAGCACTACTGACCAAGTTGTGTGCTGTAAACTTTTACTAAATTTCGGGTGGTTGTGGACAGATATTACAACACAGTTCAAAACTGTGTGTATATATATATGACACAAAACTTTAAATATGAGACTCAATGTTTTAAAAAGCCACTAGCCATTTCCTGCAATAAATAATTTTTCTCTGGCTTATTCCTCTCTCATCCACTCTGTACCTCCTCCTCAGTCTCACCTTCCACAGACCATTCTCCTCACCTTTTCTAATTGCCAGTCTATTGTTGTTCAGTAGCCAAGTCATATCCAGCTCTTTGCAACCCTAAGGCCTTCCTATACCTCACCATCTACCAATTTGCCCAAGTTTGTGTCTATTAAATCAGTGATGCCATTCAACTATCTCATCCACTGTTGCCCTTTTCTCCTTTTATCTTCAATCTTTCCCAGGATCAGGGTCTTCTCCAATGAGCTGACTCATCACATCAGGTGGCCAAACTATCGGAGCTTCCGCTTCACCATCAGTCCTTCGAATGAGTATTCAGGGTTCACTTCCTTTAGAAGTGACTGGTTTGATCTCCTTGCTGTGCAAGGGACTCTGAAGAGTCTTCTCCAGCACCACAATTCAAAAGCATCAATTCTTCAGCGCTGACTTCTTTATGGTTCAACTCTCACATGCATGACTACTTCCAATAGCTGCCAGTCTCTAACATCTCAATTCTGTTCCTTTCTTACCCATAAGGTTTTAGTCCTTAACTGTCTACCTTAAGCTAAATTTCAAACTTAGGTTTGTACATTCAAAATTTTTAAAGTCATCTTCCTTCTACCCTTTTCAGTTCAAAGAACAGGGAGGAGCTTTGAAATTTCAAATTATGAAGTTAGGATTTCCTATCTACAAGTCTCTTTCACTAGAAGCTTCTGTACACCATGAGTTCTTTTTCCTCTTTCTGCCTCCTATACTTAAATAAGACCTACTTAGCACATCAGACCTTTATAACTACTCTCCAGGTAGCAGACACCATTTCAGTTCAGTTCAGTTCAGTCGCTCAGTCGTGTCCGACTCTTTGCGACCCCATGAATCAAAGCACGCCAGGCCTCCCTGTCCATCACCAACTCCTGGAGTTCACTCAGACTCACGTCCATCGAGTCAGTGATGCCATCCAGCCATCTCATCCTTGGTTGTCCCCTTCTCCTCCTGACCCCAATCCCTCCCAGCATCAGAGTCTTTTCCAATGAGTCAACTCTTCGCATGAGGTGGCCAAAGTGCTGGAGTTTCAGCTTTAGTATCATTCCTTCCAAAGAAATCCCAGGGCTGATCTCTTTCAGAATGGACTGGTTGGATCTCTTTGCAGTCCAAGGGACTCTCAAGAGTCTTCTCCAACACCACAGTTCAAAAGTATCAATTCTTCAGCACTCATCCTTCTTCACAGTCCAACTCTCACATCCATACATGACCACTGGAAAACCATAGCCTTGACTAGACGGACCTTAGTCGGCAAAGTAACGTCTCTGCTTTTGAATATACTATCTAGGTTGGTCATAACTTTTCTTCCAAGGAGTAAGCGTCTTTCAATTTCATGGCTGCAGTCACCATCGACACCGTTTAGCACTGGAGAAACAGAAAGAAAAATACATAAAAAGCTCAGAAAAGCTCAGAGTAGCTGAAGACATGGATGCTGACACACAACTAAAACACTGTGATCAGTCCCAAGAAAACTGTGTATAATATTAAGGAGGGCTTCCCTGACGGCTCAGTGGTAAAGAATCCGTCTGCCAGTACAAGAGACACGGGTTCAATCCCTGGTCAGGAAAGATGCCACGTGCCTCGAGGCAACTAAGCCCACATGCCACAGTTACTGAGCCTGTGCTCTAGAGCCCAGGAGCCACAGCTACTGAAGCCTGCACACTCTACAGCCCATGCTCCCCAACAAGGAGAAGCCACTGCAATGAGAGGCCCGCAAACCACAACTAGAGAACAGCCCCTGCTCACCACAACTAGAGAAAAGGCCAGGAGTAACCAAGAGCCAGCACAATCAAAAAAAAAAAAAAAATTTATAAGGTGTAGCTACCTTAGTCAGGTGACAACACTTCTTCACAAACACCTTCTGCCTTATGACTAAATCTATACAATCCTTCTAACTCCTGCCAGGTCATGCTAAGCTTCATAATATAAATATTGGTAAAAGTAGGAAGGGAACTTCCCTGATGGTTCAATGGCTAAGATGCTGCACTTCCAATGCTGAAGGCCTGGGTTTGATCCCTGGTTGAGGAACTAGATCCCACGTGCTGCAATTAAGACCCAGTGCAGCCAAATAAATAAATAGATAATCGTTTAGAGACAATTTGTTATTTTTTAAGAAGCAGGAAGTAACATTTTCACTTCTGCTATGGGATTTCCTCCATGTTTCCCTAAAACAGTAACATCGGTGAGTTCGCCTCACACTCTTTCTTGTACCAAACCAGTGATGTATCCTCCACAATAGTCCGTAGAGACAACCCAGGACCACAGGCTAACATCCACCAACTGGGCTGCTCCCACCCTGCTTTTATCACTTGCACAGTCAGCTTGACAAACACTGACTCAGCAGTCCTTGGTACCCTAGTGGGGAACAGGCCATCACTCTCAGTATTTCTCAAGAGAATTGTCTGGTGGTTAGAATGCCACCATGAGTCACGGAGATGCTAATCCTAGCCCAGGCCCTGACTCATTCTGTGACCCTTGCCCTACACTCTCCACCCTTGGGTTTCCCAAGATACTGGGGTACACTCCTCTGTTTACCTGTCGCAAATAAGGAGCTATATTTAGACACTGTGAATTAGCTCAAGTTGTGAGACCTTAAGTGGTAGAGACTACATGATACTATGAAACAGTGGTTCATAAAGGCTTTTAATTCTCAAACATCTACCAGAGAAATTTGCAAAAATGGAAGTTTATAAACTAGGAAAACATTACCAAAGTATTCAAGAAGCAGTTCTGGCAGGTCACCTTTATTCCCTGCTTTTAAGGGATGTTTGTGCTGAAGCCCAGAAAGTAGAATAACCTGCCCAAGAATGCACAGCTCTGCAGTGTTCCACTCAGCATCTTACCACTGGAAACATACTGTGAGCCACAAATGTTAACCACAAGTACGATTTTAAAATTTTCTGATTCATGTCAATGTATGGCAAAACCGCCACAATGTTGTAAAGTAATTAGCCTCCAATTAAAATAAATTAATTAATTTAAAAAATTTTTCTAGTAAAGAAAAAAACATAAAATTTTAAAGATAGATTTTATTTAACTTAAGATATTCTGAATAGTATTCTTCCAATATATTATTTTAAAACTTATTAACTAAGGACTGAATAATTGCTTTAAGCCTGTCAGAACCCTATTCTGACCTTATTCTCTATGACCCTTTTAAAAAGGAATTTCATCCTTTTAAATAACTCCTTTTCCCCTACTCCATTCTGAGTCTTCTTCACTCTGATTAAATTCCTTTAGAATTCACTTTGAAAAATTCATTTTCTGTTTATTTGGGATCCCTGAGTATGGAAGGGAAGGGGAGTATTAGAAGAGATTTTCTTATTATTTAGCTATTCTCTTTAATTTCTAAAATTTCTGCCTCTCTGAAAGCATTTCCAACAGAAACTAGCCATCGAACCAGCTTTGGCTTCTTCCATTATCAGCTGGTGATCTTGTGGGGAAAACAAAGAATTGTTATTTTCATTCCTTCCAGAGGTTGATCTAATAATGTTAACATCAGGTTCATTCTGAACAATACTATGCCTTATAATGATGTCTCCTTGGATTCTTAAACATAATAAGCATGTTTCTAAGTTTAGTGATTCCCAATGCTGAATATTTCAACTGAGGGGAATTATAAAAACCTAGATATCTACAGAAAGTTAGGTGGTAAATGAATAAGACTTAGGGAACACACAGCTTTCTCTCTGCTCTGTAAGACAAATCACATTCCCGTGATGTTCACCATGGACAGTTGCTAGGGCCATAATGGCCCCAGTAAGCTATCCAATGTGCAACTGGGTTATATTTTAAATTTTCTTTGGCACTCTTTTTTTTGTCCACAAGCAGCAGAATGTAACTAAATGAGGCCCTAAGCAAAATTGTGAAATCTACAGGACTAGATTCCTTGCCACCAGAATTCATTTTCCCACATACAACACCATTACCTAATCTATATTACAGATAAAATGTTGAAGCCCAGCTGAAGGTCAACAAGTCCACAGCAGCAGTGTTAGTCGCTCAGTCGTGTCTGACTCTTGGCAGCCCTATGGACTGCAGCCCACCAGGTTCCTCCGTCCATAGACTTCTCCAAGCAAGAATACTGGAGTAGGTTGACATTTGGAAAGGGTTACTTCAGGGAAGGCTTTCAAGAAGGCAGGCCAATATGGGTCTCTGAGAAGAAACTGAAGCCATCCCCCCATGGGGTTAAAAAACTCATCTTAAAACCGTGCCTCACAGGGTTAATGGAAACTGATGACTAACATAAATTTATGAGTTTGTCTTAAAGAATAGCTGGTAAGGGTACCGTTGTTAAATATCTTTCTGCTCCTAACCTGTCTTCACTGACCAAGCTTGCCTTAATTTTATTTTGACTCCTCAACTACCTTTACAGATAACATCTCTGGCTATGGGCCACTAAAGCAACAGGGGTCTTAAACCGTGTTCCAAGAGCTTGGAGTTGGTTTCTGTTCTGTTCAAGCCAGCTAAGACTGGATGGGAACACTGTCCCTAAAACTGGACCTGTGCAAATGTCTGATGAATGACCGCTTGATGTCAGAGGGCCAAAAACTCCATTCTCAAATCATGCTAAGCACCTTCATTTTTGAACATTCATCCGGTAAAGAAGCATGTAACAGATACACCTGCACAGAACACCAATTACCTGTCCTTTTCCCTACCTCCAATCACTTCTCCCCCTGCCTAAAACCACCCTGCTCCTTTATCCCATAAATATCTTAAGCCCCTTGCCTTCAGGAAGGTGGAGCTGAGATTTGTTCGCTAGATTACTTCATGAATAAATCCCTTCTCTGCTGCTTCAGTGTCTCAGTGTTTGATTTGCTGTACATCATCCAAAAAAACCTAGTTTGATAATGAAGCCATTTCAATAGCTAACAAAATGTTTGCATGTGTGTGTTTGTGAAAGGAGGAGAATGTCTTAAAATTTCAGTCAACTGAGACCTACCAGCTATGCAAAACAGGGTATGCTGCTGCTAAGTCACTTCAGTCGTGTCCAATTCTGTGTGACCCCATAGATGGCAGCCCACCAGGCTCCCCCGTCCCTGGGATTCTCCAGGCAAGAACACTGGAGTGGGTTGCCATTTCCTTCTCCAATGCATAAAAGTGAAAAGTGAAAGTGAAGTTGCTCAGTCGTGTCCGATCCTTAGCGACCCCATGGACTGCAGCCTTCCAGGCTTCTCTGTCCACGGGATTTTCCAGGCAAGAGTCCTGGAGTGGGGTATAGGAAGCCAGGAAAGAGGCTACTATGGGCTGTTGCTAATATAAAGATATACTGGATAGAGGACATTTGGATTCTCCTCGTAGTTCTACCTTTAAAGGTTTAGATCATGCTGCTGATCTTCATTTGCAGAATTTAATCATCTTTTAAGTTCCTTTAACGTTATATAATGCCAATTTTATGAACAGAAGCACAGAGATGCTTTGGAAAAAGAAAAACTTATGAGCCAGAGTAGGGGAGATTGGCAGAAAATAAACTAGATGTTGTTAACACCCTCCCACAGCTTTCCAACCACACAACCTCCTTGGACAGATCAAATTTTCTCTTCCGGCTCCCAGCTAGGTCTTGGCAAAGTTTAGGGCAAAAAATACCCTGCCCCCTCAATTCACATCCAGCCACCATTGGCGATCTCCAAGGAGATCCTGGAAACATAAAGGTAACACAAGGAAGAGTGGGAGGCAGGGCTAGACAGGGAAGTCCATGCTAAAACAATAACAAAGCATCTGTTACTACTGCCTCCTCCCACCCTCTTCCCAGCACACTTCATGCCCAGCCCTGCCTATTTACAGAATTGTTATGAAAGCATCAAATATCAGACATAAAATACAAATTTGAGTTGTTTATAAAATTGAACTTCACAATTTTTAAATCTATAGTTTATATTGAAATATAAATAAAATAACCGCTAACCATTGAGGATGAAATCCACTTTTTGGTTATCAGCATTAGTTCTCCTTGGAAACAGAAAGCCCACCTTAATCCTTGAGGTTCCAAAGGAACAATACAAAGCATGAGAACATCAAATAATACCTGTATGAGAAGCCCAAAACATCCTATGATTAAATTGTGCTTCTATTTGCTCACTATCATGATATGAATTTCCCTTCTCTGTGGTGCTGCTGACTTCATTCTAACATCTCTGCTGTTTTGAAATACATTGCATGCCCAGTAATAGAAACTATGGAAAGGCTTCAAGGCAGCCGTGTTGTTTCATGAGATTTGTGGCCACGAAAGTTAAACATTTAATCTGGCAGGAAAAAGTGCAGGCTACCTCTAGTTTTTGAGCAAACTGTGTTCTAAAAGTCTGTGGATTAGTGTTTTGAACCTCAATACAAATTGCAATAGAAATAATTGTGAGTGGTGGTTAGGTTCCTTGGCAAGCCCATGGTAGCTGGCACACTGTATGTTTATAATAAATGTGGTTGGAAAGAATATAATTTTTTAATTTCTGTACAATGATTCAGGCTTGTATATGCCCCTGCTTTCTATGACTCTTTAGAATACTGAAATAAACCTCCATCCATTCAGTCTCAGGATATTAATTCACTATAAACTATAATAAAGGACAGCTGATAAGACTTTCATCTGATGTGGGAACAGGGTATGTATTTAATGGGGAAATATTCAAAACTCTTCAGATGTAGATCTAATAAATCAATTAACCTGAGTGATTTATTTTGAGATCAAGAACAAGATGCAATGATCACTCACATGAGTGATTTCCCCAGAAATTTCCTTCAGAAGGCAGTATCAAAATGGGAGTTTCTGAAATTAGCAACTGTAGCACTCCCTTATATATTGAGGTTACTCTTTAAAAAAGGCAATGTTCACTTGAATTTAGAAATCGAGATTTTTATATTTTATTTATAGTCTCATCAACTATAAGACTATCTCAACAAGTTGTTTAAACATCTATCTTTTAAAGATGTAATAAGATAATCATTCCAATGAATTCTATGACCTAAAATACTAACTTACCTAATCAGATCTGTCACATTCAGTCAAAACAGGACAGATTCATCTCACATATTAACTCCCAATCTCTAACTACACAGATCTTCTTAACAGAGGGAGGAAATAGGAAGAATTTTCAAAGATAATAGATGGCTTAGGAGTATGAGTGTGCCCAGTAAACACACTTACGGTACACATAGATCTTAAAAATTAAAGGAAAGGGATTAAAATACTCTGAATGGTCTGGTCTGCAATAAAAAACTTAGTTTCCTTTTCTATAATTAGTTTATAACTACAAAAGAAAAAAAAACTTTTCTACCTCGAAACACAAAACATAGACACAGTTTTATAATACTTTGTTCTATAAGTAAGAGGAAGGAAATGAATAAAATAATATTTTAAAACTTTTAAAGATTTCATTTACAGACACTTTCTTCTTGAGTGATCATTAATCCAATATCAAAGAATTACTATTCTATCATCTCCTCCTTTGGATCTGAGTAAAGACAATGCTACCATTCACTTTATCACTTTTTTGTGATAAAGATGCTTCTTATATTTCAATTAAAAATTATTCCTCTTCATACTTAAAACCCTATGCAATAAGATACAACAAATTTGGGGTTATAAACTTTATCATAATGATTATATTTGCAAATGAGCTTTCAAAGTGAAGTTAAGAGTGGCCTAAATGAGAGTCCTCTAGTCAAAGATATAGCAATACATACAGAACTGAAAATCTTAATATTATCTAACTCCATAACTCCCCAAAATTAACAGGCTTAGCTTGCCACTGCAAATTCAAGATTCAATGCTACAAAAAGAATAGTTGGAGACTTCAATATACCACTTCCAATAAATGACAGAAAAAACCACAGAGAAACAACATAGAAATCCAAGGCTTAAATTAACACTGAAAACCAACTAGACATAATAGACATGTATAAAGTACTCCACCAAAAGAAAAGTGAAAGTGAAGGTCACTCAGTCATGTCTGACTCTTTGCAATCCCGTGGACTATACGGTCCATGTAATTCTCCAGGCCAGAATACTGGAGTGGGTAGCCTTTTCCTTCTCTGGGAGATCTTCCCAGCCCAGAGATCAAACCCGAGTATCCCACATTGCAGATGAATTTTTTACCAGCTGAGCCACAGGGAAACCCAAGAATACTGGAGTGGGTAGCCTATCCTTTCTCCAGCATATCTTCCAGACCCAGGAATTGAACCAGGGTCTCCTGCATTGCAGGAGGATTCTTTACCAACTGAGCTATGAGAGAAGCACCAAACAAAGGTAGAATATATATTCTTCTCAATATATATTCTCCAGAATAAAACATATGCTAGACTATAAAACAAACCTTGGCACATTTTAACGTATTGAAATCATCCAAAGTATTTCTCTAACCGCAAAAGAATAAACTTAGAAATCAGAAAAAAAAAAAAAGAAATCTGGGAAACTCAAAAACATGTGGAAAATAAATAACATGCTCCTCAAAAACAAATGAGTGAAAGAAAAAAATCAAAAGAGAAATTTTAAAATATTTTGAGATGAACAAAAAAATGAAGATACAACATACCAAAATATGGGATTCGATTTAAAAAAGTGCTTAGAGGAAAATCTATAGCTATAAATGCCCACTTTTTTTTTTAAAGAAAGATTTCAAATTAAAAACAAACCTTCAACCTAAAGTCATCAAAAAAGAAGACTAAATTAAACCTAAAGCAAGATAAAGTTATTTATCAGGGAAATAAATAAAATGTACAATTAAAAATGTATAAGATCAAGGAAACAAAAAATTGGTACTTCGAAAATCAACCAAATTGACAAATAGGTAATTAGATTGATACTCAGATTACCAGAAATAATACTGAAATTACTAGAACTGGAAATGAAAGAGCAGATATTACTAAGAACTTTACAGGAATAAAAAGGATTGTAAAGGAATACTCTGAACAACTGTATGCCAATAAATTAGGTAATCTATAAAAAAAGGACAAACTCATAGAAAAAACAAACTACAATACTGACTCAAGAAAAAATATACAATCTGAATAGGTTTGTGAGATTCAATCAGTAATCATAAAACTACCCACAAAGAAAAATCCAGGCCTAGATGACTCAACCAATAAATTCTGCCAAGCATTTGTCAAATAATTAACACCAATTCTTCACAAACTTTTCAAAATTAGAAAAGGAAAGAACACTCCCCAACTTTTTTTATGAGGATAGTACAGTGAATGACGAAACCAGGCAAAGAAATCATAAGAAAAGAAAACTACAGACATATCTCATAAGTGTGGATGCCAAAATCCTCAGCAAAATAGCAAACCAAATCCAGCTACTAAGTGATGTTTATCCCAGGAGTCCAAGGTTAGATTAACACCTGAAATCAATTAATGTAATTAACTGATTACATATCAGTAGAATAAAAAGCAAAAATCATATGACCTTTTCAATAAAGCAGAAAAAGCATTTGACAAATCCAAGATCTTTTAATGATTTTTTAAAAACCCAACCAAGAATAGACGCAAACTTCTTCAACCTCATAAAGTGTATCTATGGAAACCCCACAGCTAGCATCATCCTTAGTGATAAAGGACTGGATGCTTTCCCCCTAGCATCAGGAACAAGGCAAGCACACTATCAAGAAAGTGCAAATACAAGCATGGAATGGGAGAAAGTTTTTGCAAACTACTTATAAGATTTGCATCTAGAATACATAAAGTACCCTTAGCAGTAGTGTAGTCGCTCAAGTTGTGTCCGACTCTGTGACCCCGTGGACTGTAGCCTGCCAGGCTCCTCTCTCCATGGGATTCTTCAGGCAAGAATATTGGAGTGAGTTACCATTCCATTCTCCAGGGGAAGTACCCTTACAACTTAATAATGAAAGACAAATAACACTATTTTAGAATGGGTAAAGGATTTGAACAGACATTTTTTAAAAACCGAATATAAGTTGCTAATAAGCATATGAAAAGTGCTCAACATGATGAATCATTGTGTGGTATGTGTTCAGTTCTCTGTCATGTCCGACTCTTTGCAACCCATGGACTGCAGCACGTCACACTTCCCGGTCCTTCACTGTCTCCCACAGTTTGCTGAAGCTCGTGTCCATCGAGTCAGTGATGCCATGCAACCATCTCATCCTCTGCTGCACTCTCTCCTTCTGCCCTCAATCTTTCCCAGCCTCAGGGTCATATTAGTCATTGCATGCATGCATGCATGGTAAGTCGTTTCAGTTGCGTCTGACTCTTTGCGACCCTATGGATCATAACCCACCAGGCTCCTCTGTCCAAGGGATTCTCCAAGCAAGAATGCTGAAGTGGGTTACCATGCCCTCCTCCAGGGGGTCTTCCTGACCCAGGGATCAAACCCACGTCTCTTATGTCTCCTGCACTGGCAAGCGGGTTCTTTACCACTAGAACTGCATGTTAGTCTCTGTGTGTGTTAGTCACTCAGTCGTGTCTGACTCTTTGCGATGCCAAGGACTGTAGCCCACCAAGCTTCTCTGTCTATGGAATTTTCCAGGCAAGAGTACTGGAGTGGGTTGCCATGCCCTTCTCCAGGGGATCGTCCCAACAGTGGAAGATTGAACTAGGGTCTCCCGCATTGCAGGCAGATTCTTTGCCTTCTGAGCCACCAGAGAAGCCTGTCATTAGGGAAACCCAAATCAAAATCACAATGATCTATACTTTACATCTACTCAGGTAGCTAGAATCAAACAGTCTGACAAAAACAAGAATTGGCACAGATGTGGAGAAATCAGCACCTCCATACTTGTATAAGAATATAGGAGGTTAACCGTAGGCAGCCACTTTGTTATTCAAAGGCAGCCACTCTGGGTAACAATTTGTCAGCTTTTCAGCTAGTTAAACGGAGAAGGCAATGGCATCCCACTCCAGTACTCTTGCCTGGAAAATCCCAAGATGGAGGAGCCTGGTGGGCTGCAGTCCATGGGGTCGCTAAGAGTCGGGCATGACTGAGCGACTTCACTTTCACTTTTCACTTTCACGCATTGGAGAAGGAAATGGCAACCCACTCCAGTGTTCTTGCCTGGAGAATCCCAGGGACAGGGGTGCCTGGTGAGCTTCCATCTATGGGGTCGCACAGAGTCGGACACAACTGAAGCGACTTAGCAGCAGCAGCAGCAGCAGCAGATGGTTAAAAGGGCTTTCCAGGTGGTGGTAAAGAACCTGCCTGCCAAAGCAGGAGACACAAGAGATGTGAGTTCAATCCCTGGGTCGGGAAGATCCTCTGGAGTAGGAAATGGCACCCCACTCCAGTATTCTTCTCTGGAAATTTCCAAGGACAGAGGAGCCTGTCAGGCTTCAATCCACGGAGCCACAAAAAAATCAGACAGGACTGAGAGACTGACCACAAGCACAAACACACAAGCAAACAGTTAAGTGGTTAAACTGAGTTACCATTGGACCCAGAATCCCACTCCAAGGCATACAAAAGACACTAAAACACAGGCTCATACAAAAAGCTTCACATAAATGTACATGACAGCGTTACTCTTAAGAGCCCAAACAATCCAAATGCCCATCACCTAATGGATATACAGTAAGCCCATCACAAACAAACAAGTTCTGTTCCAAGAGGACATTTTGTTCCAAGTCCAATGTGTTTGAAAGTCGGACAAAGTTAGGCGTGGTAACCGACTAACACAACTGGCTGTGTAGTACTACACTGTAATAGGTTTATAACACTTTTCACACAAATAATACATTAAAATATAAAAAATATAAAGAAACCATTTTAAATCTTGCAGTATGGTACATTGAAAAGTACAGTAGTACAGTACAGCAGGTAGCATACAGGGGTGGATTCGAGTGAACAGACAAGAGGAACAATGGGAAAGGCAATGCGAGATGGTAGAGCTGAAGGTAATCGGCAATGGGAGACGGAGGGCAAGCAGCAGTTTCACTCACACTGCAGGCACAGGTTCTGGTTCCTTGCTAGAGTCAATTCTATCTACCCTATTGAAAAAACAATCCAGTGATGTCTAGGTAGTAGCTCTTTTTTTTTTTTTTTTCTCATCACAGATAACACAGTTGCACCGGGTTGCATTCAGAATGGCTGCTGCAAACTTTGTGTATCATTCTATGGTCAAGTCTTGAGCCTCAAAAACTAACTACCTCCTCAAAGAAAGAAAATGCCCTGGCCATTTCCTGCATTGTGAATCTCTTCTCAGCAGTATCAGCTACACCACCACTGCTTTTATGCTGGCTTCTGGACATCCTGGGCTTTGAAATAAAGATACTGCACCACTGTACTCCACACAGTACTGTACAGTAAAGTACATAAAGGCACCCCTCCTGGAGGATGCACGCATATGACAATTATTGCAGACACATGAACTTCCGTGACTGTGCATGTTGAATGCATGTTTGTATGTCTGAAAGTTCAAAACTTGAAGGTTCGTATCTAGGGTACTTACTGCATAAACTGAATGTGGCATATCTGTACAATGGAATATCATTCATCCATAAAAGTAAAGTATAATACATGCTATTAGTATATCTTGAAAATATTCTGCTGCATAAGTCAGTCACATTAAAATGCATAGTATATGATTCCACTTACATGAGATATCCGGAATAAGCATATCTAGACAGAGAGCAGAGGACTGTGAGTACAGACTGTAAGAAGGATAGGGAGGTATTAGCTAAAAAATATGGGGTTCCTTTCCCAGATGATGAGATGTTTTAAAATTGATTATGGTGATGCTTGCGCATGTCTGCGAATAGACTAAAAACCACTGAATTCTATATCTTAAGTTTGTAAATTGTATGGCATGTGAAATGTAACTCGGTAAAGCTTAAAAAATACCAACTCAATGCTCAACAAACAGAAATTTACCCAGTTCTCTGCTACCTCTGATGGTGAAGGAAATGGCAACCGATTCCAGTAATTTTGCCTGGGAAATCCCATGGATAGAGGAACCTGGAGGGCTACCGTCTGTGGGGTTGCAATGAGTCGGACATGACTGAAGCGACTTAGCACACACACACTGCTACCTCTGAAAGCTTCCCTCTGCAATTCCCCCTCCTAGTCTCTCAGTTCAGAATATGCGGGCAATTTGAGTTTGTGTAAACTGGCGTGCTGTGATTCATGGGGTCTCAGAGTCGGACACGACTGAGTGACTGAACTGAACTGAAGCAGATTACATAGATTAGAGTGAATTACAGATCTCACAATCTTTTCTATAAGCATGCTAACTTAATTCTGTATCTTGAATTCTAAAAGTCTGTAAGAGTTGTGTTTGGTTCATTAAAGGAGATTAAGCCTTGTGCTGAACTGATGTGTTATAAATCAGGGGCCCCCAACCCCTGGGCCACAGGCTGGTACTGGTCGGTGGCCTGTTAGGAAGCAGGCTGCAGAGAAGGAGGGGAGCAGTGTGAGCATTTGAGGCTTTACTTGTATATACAGCCACTGCCCATCACGAGCTGGGAAAAAATGGAAACAGTGACAGATGTTATTTGGGGGGGCTCCAAAATCACTGCAGACTGAGACTGCAGTCGTGAAATTAAAAGATTCTTGCTCCTTGGAAGAAAAGCTATGACACACCTAGGCAGCATATTTAAAAGCAAAGACATCAGTTTGCTGACATAGAAAGCTTCGACTTTTCCAGCAGTCATGTACAGATGTGAAAGCTGGACCATAAAGAAGGCTGAGCACCAAAGAATTGATGCTTTCAAATTATCGTGCTGGAGAAGATTCCTAAGAGTCCCTTGGACTGCAAGGAGATTACACTGGTTGCTCCTAAAGGAAATCAACCTGAATATTCATTGGAAGGACTGATGCTGAAGCTGAAACTCCAATACTTTGGCCACGTGATGCAAAGAGCCAACTCACTGGAAAAGACCCTGATGCTAGGAAAGACTGAAGGCAGGAGAAGGGGATGACAGAGGATGAGATGGTTAGATGACATCATTGACTCGACGGACATGAGTTTGAGAAAGCTCTGGAAGTTGGTGATGGACAGGGAAGACTGGTGTTCTGCAGTCCATGGAGTAGCAAAAAGTCGGATACAACTGAGCGACTGAACTGAACTAAACTGAGGAATGCAAACCCTGCTGTGCTTGAATTATTCTGAAACCCGTCCCCCATTCTGTCCACAGAAAAATTGTCTTCCACAAAGCCAGCTTCTGGTAGCAGAAAGGTTAGCAACCACTGCTATAAATTAAAAGTGGAGTTCAAAGATAAATAAGGAATTAATCACCAAGATTTTCCATGGCTATCTAAAGAAGAGAGAAAGGAAAGAAAATTACTGGAGGATAAAATCATTTGTGGGGCTTGCAAGGATCCTTAGCCATCTAATCCATCCTCTTCATTTTTATACAAGAAAAAACTGAAGCCCAGGAGAATTCAGAGTCTGATTCAAGATCATGCAGCTACTGATGACCAATCATCTGTCTGCCCAGATATAGGACAGACAGGGGGAAAGGAAAGGAGTTCCCAGTGTAAAAACTGGGAAAGTCCTTTCAAACCACAAGAAATTGGTCACTCTATATTGATAGTGGCAATCAGTTAAAGTCTACAGCAGCTACTGACTCCTAACCCATGGTTCTCCCTTCAAGATCATGTTCTCTCAGAGACAGAGCTCTCTGCTTTGAAGAAACTTCTGAGCCTATTTCCAGTGACTGCCCTCTGGATGAGAGTTTTTCAAAACTCAAATTAGGCCATAAGTTAACTTTATTATATGAATACATATATTTCAAGATCTAGTACTATTTTGCCCATAAATTGATCATTTACCAAGATACTTAATATATGTTATATATATAATATAATATATAAGATACTATAAGCTGAACATCATATCACTTTTCAAGTATTACATTAATTACAACGAGATTTAAATTTTTGAATATCCAGAGCTGATGTTTGCTATAACATGCTTCTGTGAAACGCGTATGTGGTCTTCAGAGTCTTCATTATTATTGAAGTGAATCACACCAAAACACAAATATGTAAACAAAATCTATTTTGAGTGATTAATCCACCTCCTTTCCTAGAGGCCGCTATTATTTCATCACAGGCATAAAGATACTTGTATAGACTTCTTTCTTTCTGCCTACCTTAACCAACTGCTGCCCACATGTCCATCTTAGAAACAAATCTGACAGAAGAAAAATAAAACCGTTTATAGCCAAAGGCTACAGGTTTTGTAATCTGATGTCTAGGAACAGAGCTGAGAAGTATATGGAGTCAATGCAGCGAATAAAATAGTATGTCAACATTTTCATTTGTGCTCCATGATGGATAGAGGAGCAACAACATTTGTTATTTTCTCAAAGGGGTCACTGAACCCAAAGAAGAAGAAATTTAGCCATAAATCTTTCCCAGAACAATGTTATTTCATACTCCCTGCACAGGACACAAAAGCAGAATAAAATGGCTAAACCTAACTCAATAGAGAAGATTGATTAATCCTTGATTAACACTTCAGAGAACACAGAGAAATGATGACATTCTCACAGTAAATAAAAAAAAAGGATTGGGAATAAAGGTACTGAGAGGAAGAACAGAAGCAAAGCAGAAGCATAAAATCATTCCTAATTCATATGGGAAAATAATAGAGTGAAGGGGAAAAGATCAAGCTACTGTTGAGGAGTCTGTCTATCTGAAGCAACTGAAATAGTAGATGCCATCATGAAGTTTAATTAGGTAAAGTGTAAATATCCCATGCACCATGACATTAAGGTCTAAGTTCAGTTCAGTCACTCAGTCATGTCCGACTTTTTGCAGCCCCATGGACTGCAGGAAGCCAGACCTCCCTGTCCATCACCAACTCCTGGAGTTTACTCAAACTCATGTCCATTGAGTCTGTGATACCATCCAACCATCTCATCCTCTGTGGACCCCTTCTCCTCCTGCCTTACAACCTTTTCCAGATCAAGGTCTTTTCAAATGAGTCAGCTCTTTACATCAGGTGGCCAAAGTATTGGAGTTTCACCTTTAGCATCAGTCCTTCCAATGAACAACCAGGACTGATCTCCTTTAGGATGGACTGGTTGGATCTCCTTGTAGTTCAAGGGACTCTAAAGAGTCTTCTCCAACACCACAGTTCAAAAAATAATCAATTCTTCAGCGCTCAGCTTGCTTTATAGTCCAACTCTCACATCCATACATGACTACTGGAAAAACTATAGCCTTGACTAGATGGACCTTTGTTGGCAAAGTAATGTCTCTGCTTTTTAATATGCTGTCTAGGTTAGTCATAACTTTCCTTCCAAGGAGTAAGTGTCTTTTAATTTCATGCCTGCAGTCACCATCTGCAGTGATTTTGGAGCCCCCAAAAATAAAGTCTGACACTGTTTCCACTGTTTTCCCATCTATTTCCCATGAAGTGATGGGACCAGATGCCATGATCTTTGTTTTCTGAACATTGAGGTTTAAGCCAACTTGTTCACTCTCCTCTTTCACTTTCATCAAGACGTTCTTTAGTTCTTTTTCACTTTCTGCCATAAGGGTGGTGTCATCTGCATATCTGAGATTATTGATATTTCTCCCAGCAATCTTGATTCCAGCTTGTGCTTTACCCAGCCCAACATTTCTCATGATGTACTCTGCATAAAAGTTAAATAAGCATGATGACAATATACAGCCTTGATGTACTCCTTTTCCTATTTGGAACCAGTCCATTGTTCCATGTCCAGTTCTAACTGTTGCTTCTTGACCTGCATGCAGGTTTCTCAGGAGGCAGTTTAGCTGGTCTGGTATTCCCATCTGCTTCAGAATTTTCCACAGTTTGTTGTGATCCACACACTCAAAGACTTTGGCGTAGTCAATAAAGCAAAAGTAGATATTTTTCTGGAACTCTCTTGCTTTTCTGATGATCCAGTGGATGTTGGCAATTTGATCTCTGGTTCCTCTGCCTTTTCTAAAACCAGCTTGAATATCTGGAAGTTCACGGTTCATGTATTGTTGAAACCTGGCTTGGAGAATCGAACATTACTTTCCTAGCATGTGAGATGAGTGCAATTTTGTGGTAGTTTCAGCATTCTTTGGCATTGCCTTTCTTAGAGATTGGAATGAAAACTGATCTTTTCCAGTACTGTGGCCACTGCTGAGTTTTCCAAATTTGCTGGCATACTGACTGCAGCACTTTCACAGCATCATCTTTCAGGATTTGAAATAGCTCGACTGGAATTCCGTCACCTCCACTAGCTTTGTTTGCAGTGATGTTTCCTATGGCCCACTTGAATTCACATTCCAGGATGTCTAGCTCTAGGTGAGTGATCACATCATCGTGATTACCTGGGTCACGAAGAATTTTTTTGTACAGTTCTTCTCTGTATTCTTGCCATCTCTTCTTAATATCTTCTGCTTCTGTTAGGTCCATACCATTTCTGTCCCTTCTTGAGTCCATCTTTGCATGAAATGTTCCCTTTTTATTTCTCATTTTTTTGAAGAGATCTCTAGTATTTCCCATTCCATTGTTTTCCTCTATTTCTTTGCACTGATCACTAAGGAAGGCTTTCCTATCTCTCCTTGCTATTCTTTGGAATTCTGCATTCACATGGGTTTATCTTTCCTTTTCTCCTTTGGTTTTTGCTTCTCTTCTTTTCACAGCTATTTGTAAGGCCTCCTCAGACAGCCATTTTGCTTTTTTTGCATTTCTTTTTCTTGGGGAAGGTCTTGCTCCCTGTCTCCTGTACAGTGTCATGAACCTCTGTCCATAGTTCATCAGGCACTCTGTCTATCAGATTTAGTCTCTTAAATCTATTTCTCACTTCCACTGTATAATTGTTAGGGATGTGATTTAGGTCATACCTGAATGGTCAATGGTCTAGTGAGTTTCCCTACTTTCTTCAATTTAAATCGGAATTTGGCAATAAGGAGTTCATGATCTGAGCCACAGTCAACTCCCAGTCTTGTTTTTGCTGACTATATAGAGCTTCTCCGTCTTTGGCTGCAGAGAATATAATCAATCTGCTTTCAGTGTTGACCATCTGGTGATGTCCATGTGTAGAGTCTAAAGTGATGATAATACAACAGAGGTCTGCTGTTAGAGAATAGAACTTGTTGCTGTTGTTGTTGTTTAATCACTAAGTCATGCCCAACTCTTTCGCGACTCCATGGACTGCAGCCCACCATGCTTCTCTGTCCATGGAATTTTCCAGGCAAGAATACTGGAGTGGGTTGCCATTTACTTCTCCAGGGTATCTTCCCCACTCAGACAGCTGGAAGCAAAGACATCACTTTGCTGACAAAGGTCCATATAGTCAAAGCTATGGTTTTTCCACTAGTCATGTATGGATGGGAGAGTTGGACCATAAAAAAAGGCTGAGCACTGAAGAATAGATGCTTTTGAACTGTGGTGTTGGAGAAGACTTTTGAGAGTCCCTTGAACCACAAGGAGATCAAACTAGCCAATCCTAAACGAAATTCACCCTGAACATTCATTGGAAGGATTGATGATGAAGTTGAGGCTCCAATACTTGGCCCACCTGATTCGAACAACTGACTCATTAAAAAGACCCTGATGTTGGGAAAGACTGAAGGCAAAAGGAGAAGGGGGTATCAGAGGATGAGATGGTTAAATAGTATCCCTGATTCAATGGACATCAATTTGAGAAAATTCCAGGAGATAGTGGGGGACAGTGAAGCCTGGCGTGCTGCAGTCTATGAGGTTGCAGAGTCAAACACGACTCAGCAACTGAACAACAAAAAAATGCCCCAAAGCACAATGAGAAAACATGACAGCTTTTCTCTAACAAACCAGGGTAAGTGATTTCTCTTCATCACTGGAACATTTACCTCTCCCTCTTGAAAAAACACATTTTGATGTTCAGAAAAAGCAGCTTCCTTTTCCTGACAATCCTGAGAAGGCAAGTTAAAAAGTTTTAAATCTCATAAGCAACTGGAAGCAGGCAGTAAACTTTTCTTCCAAAACCAATCTTTGCATGATTGTGCCCAGAGGCAAGGGTAGAGCTGGAAGATAATCAACTTGTCCTTTACACTTTAATTTTCTTAGTGACTGGTATTAAAAAAAGTCAACCATATTTTCATCAAGTTACTCTTGTGTTCCCAAACTCTAAGCAGTGACTGAATATGTGAGCTGCAGCACAGTAAATGTGTTGAATAATAATGATGAACACTAATCATAGTTAAGCAAGTGATGTTGAAATGAAGGAAATGTTATAAATTTAACAGTAAAATGTGTCATTCTTATAATAAAAGAAAGAAAAGCATTGCTGTCCCATCAATAAGAAAATGTAGTTATGATATTTTTCTGAATATTTTACAAACCAGACAATTTTTGTTCCAAGGCCTTCTTTCTGCTCTCTTTCTTCATCTTATGCTTGCCTTCATAAATCAGTAGTTTTAATTAAAGGTTTTCAGCAGACATTTTCTAAAATATATTCATAGACTGTATATCACCAGTGAGTGCATGAATATGTTTACTATACTTGCACAGTAAAATTATTTTGTGGCTTTCCACAACTCTTATATAAGAAAATATCAATATTTATTATAAACTTTGGCATTTCTAAAAACGGTTAGCTTATTAGATGCAATGTTCATATAAATATAATTTTCTAGGGGGTAGAAATTTTGTCTTCTGAGTAACTTACACAGAGTTTAATTTCATGCATACTCAAGTACTTAACATTATTCAATGAGTCAAAATACTATAATGATGCTAGCTTGTTGATACTCAAACATATCTCAGGCTCATACTTTTCCATGCTAGTGGATGAAAACTTTCAATGAGAACACTACTATAAAATCAAAATCTGAGGAAAAAGCACAATTCAAATTAATTTTGAATTACTAGGTAATATCCTACCATTACTGCTGCTGCTACT
The DNA here is from genome assembly GCF_016772045.2 of Ovis aries. Classification (NCBI taxonomy): domain Eukaryota; kingdom Metazoa; phylum Chordata; class Mammalia; order Artiodactyla; family Bovidae; genus Ovis; species Ovis aries. Next base: position 34,161,436 of record NC_056069.1, on the reverse strand, counting down.
GCTAAGTCGCTTCAGTCATGTCCGACTCTGTGCGACCCTGTAGACGGAAGCCCACCAGGCTCCCCTGTCCCTGGGATTCTCCAGGCAAGAACACTGGAGTGGGTTGCCATTTCCTTCTCCAATGCATGAAAGTGAAAAGTGAAAGTGAAGTCACTCAGTCGTTCTCGACTCTTAGCGACCCCATGGACAGCAGTCCACCAGGCTCCTCCGTCCATGGGATTTTCCAGGAGAGAGGACTGGAGTTGGGTGCCATTGCCTTCTCCATACCATTACTAGGATATTACTATTAATTATTATGTGTTGAATGGTTTCTTAAGCATTATCAAGTTTACAAAGCAATATACTATATTTTATATGCTATCTAGGAATGCAAAAGACCCTTGAAAATGCAGAAGAAACGACTGGGAAAAAATAAATCAGCAAAAGCCAAATGTGAGATGAAAACAATAAATGCTAGAGAAATCACAGCAGAAAAACATTTCCTTGAAGAAAAGTTGAGGAAAGATTCAGGAAAGAGGTCAAACCAGTGCTGACCTTTAAATATAAAAAAATGATTTTGAAATCTTAGAATACTACCCAGGCAAGGAAATAGAATTAGCAGATTTAGGCATGGATTTAGTTCATGGAGGAAGATGATAAAGAAATTGACTGGAAGAGATAGGCTTCATTCCAGCAAAGAGAGTACGGAGCAATAAGGTTCATAGGTAATACAGGACTACAAGGGGAACGATTGTTAAGAATATAAGATAATACCTAACAAATAGCACTTGAAAGAGGCTCTAATTCTCAGCACAGAAGGTGTCATAGAACAACCCTTTGTTTAATACCAAGAATATTTCATTGTGGAAATTCTACTATATAGTACAGATTATTAGTTTTTCGGGGCTTCCTTGGTGGCTCAGAGGTTAAAGCGTCTGCCTCCAATGCAGGAGACCTGGGTTGAATCCCTGAATCGGGAAGATTCCCCTGGAGAAGGAAATGGCAACCCACTCCAGGATTCTTGCCTGGAGAATCCCATGGGCTACAGTCCACGGGGTCGATTAGTTTTTCAATCAAGACAAGACAGAAAGGGTGTCAAAATTACATTCAGAACTCTTTCATATAACTTGTACCTTTGGTGTCTAAAACAGCCCTTTAAACCCATGTGTCAGAATCTCTGGAGGGGAATGCAGTACATCTAACTGAAAAAAGCTCTACGTACACTCTACTTCAGATGAGAACCATAGCAGAAGGGATTTGAAAGACCACATAATGACATCTTTAATCAACAACACACTGCAAGACCAATATATTTTCTTACCCCAATGTGCATGACATTTAGATGTACAGAGTAGCTATCCCCACATCCTACTGTTCTCATCAAATACACGGTATGGGTTTTGTTTTCATTTGCTGTAACAAAACCAAACATCTTAACCAGAAGCAAGCAACTGAAATTGAGCAATGTGACACCATGGGAACATAATAATATCAGCTGTCATTTAAAAAGCAAAAAAAAAAAAAAAAAAAACACCAAAAAAAAAAACCTACCCCCAAAACAGTCAGAGGTCAGAGACACCACAGCTTTACAGCCTATGTCAACCTTCCATGACATGGTTTCTTGCATCATCTCTTGGCATTACTATATCTCTTTAAAGATCTAGTAAATGGAAGGAAAATTCTCTCTTTGAAAGGGTATCAAATAGAAACATACAAAACAAATGAGCTCATCTTACTACTTATCTAGTAAATGAATATTTCATTTACTCCAAGGTTTAGTGGAGCATTTAGGGCTTTTGTCTTTGTCTTTTGTTTATCTTTACAGAACTTAGAATTTTCTGTGTTGAAATGCAGGGAAATACATAATTATAAAGTGGCACATGCTATGGATACCCAGAAAATACCACCTCTTGAATTGAGGACCGCCAGCACAGATTACCCATGGCCCTGCTAGTTATTAGGGATGAAAGAAACAAGACTCTTCATATTCCTTTCTTAGGACAGTTGAGAAGGCAAATTTGAATAGAAAAGTGAAAATGGTGGAGAAGTTTTAAGCAAATACCTCATGTCCTTGCTTCTAGGATACATGATTTCCATATGAATATTTCTAAAATTGGGATCCCTCTTTCCATAGGCAAGTATATTTGACATAGAAGCTTCTCCCTAATGATGCAATTAATGACATCTTAAAGTGTATACCATCTTAGAATCAAGGAAACTCTTTTTTATAAATGAGAGTATAAAGCAGAGAATTTGCAAGTGGGTGTGTGAGGGCACAGAGTCAAGACTGGACAGTCCACAGTCAGGTTGATGAGTGAATTCTGTGGCTTTCTCCCACCTCCAGCCTTCAACTACAAGCCCAGTTGATGTGGCAACAATAAAGCATTCCTGACAAAGCCTCCTTACAACCATTTATGATGAGCTCTGCCTCACATGTGGAGGCTTATCCACCAGAGATATGAAGGGATGTGAGCAATGCCCAACACTGAAAAGCCAGAAGCATAATGCAGAGTTCTGACTTCATCCAAGAAGGAAGAATTACCAGTCCCATCCCCAGCTCTCATTCATGTAGCCACTTATCAATCCATTTAGGACAATGTAAACTTTTTTTCTCTTGCTTGTGTCATGAAAACAAATATCAAGTCAACTGCTGGTATTATTCTGCGAACAGAGTGCTGTTTTAGAGAGAAAAATGATCCGGAGAAAAAGCATCAGGATACAAGGACCTGGATTTTCACTCTAGCTTCTTCACCTGGGGTTTTATACAAATGACTTAACCTTTCCCTGACTTCTTTTGATGGCCCCTACCTAAGAACACCCAACAGAGAAAAATAAAACACTGACTCACTTCCCAGGGATGTTTTAAGTAGAAATGAGTAATATTTTCAAAGGCTTTTCATTGCTATTATTAAAGTTTGAAATTTCAAAATCAAAATGGCTTAATTTTCTTTAAGTTACTTGCTTCTATAAAGGCACAATGCTCTTGGGTTTAATAGAGAATTCATCAGAGACCAAAGCAGAATCTGCAATGGTGAGAGGGTTGAAGGAGCAGAATAGAGCCTGTGGGAAAGGAAATAGCCACAGAAACCAAATCTGAAAGTTCCTATGAATGATATACTACCAACTATGAGCTACTTTAAGCAAAAAGCTTCTCAAATACAAAGCTTCTTAACCACTCTCCATAGTCAATCCTGAATGTACACAATGGTGAAATTCACAGGGACTTACCAGATGGCGCTAGTGGTAAAGAATCCACACGCCAAAGCAGGAGATGTAAGAGACATGGGTTCAATCCTTGGGTCAAGAAGATCCCCTAGAGGAAGGCATCTTTCCAGTATTCTTGCCTGGAGAATCCCATGGACAGAGGTGCCTGGCAGGCTACAGCCCACAGAGTCGCAAAGAGTCAGACACAACTGAAGTAACTTAGCATGCATGCATGCAAAATTCACAGATCCAAAGCTTAGCAGCTGCCTAGATCTGAAAAACTGGGCTTTCATTTATGATATTGTGCCAAGAACTGTTTTTGAGAAACAAAGTGAAGAGTAAATAGCTATAAATTAAAAAGGGCAAATAGCAGTCAATTGCCTTGTGACCACTTTGAAGCCATTAATATAAACATAGATTTTTCTCCCCGAGGAAAAATGTGAGAAGCAATCATGACTGGATAGTCTCCACGTAGGGGAAAAGCCTTAATTGTGTAAATTAACCAGTTATCAGTAGATCAAGAATCAGATTCAATCATGGAAACACTTCTGCCACTAGTAATGACTTTAATAAAATCAATCTTACTCAAGGTGAAGAGGAAAGTTTGAAAGTTCAAAGCACATATAAGGGCTCCTTCTTCTTAATTACTAACCTTAATTACTAACCAAAATAGTGGGGAAAACTCTTTAACGGAATTAAAATGTTACACTAGAAACTATTTAATGTAAAAGAAGGCAGTAAAGGAGGAACAGAGAAACAAGAGCTATATAGAAAATAAATAGAAAAATAGCAAATGCAACTCCAACTATGTCAATAATAGCACTAAATGTAAATGAATTAAGCAGCTTAATCAAAGTCAGAGATTGTCAGACTGGATTAAAAACAAGGTCCAACTGTTTGCTCTGCAGGAAACACACTATAGATTCAAAGATAAAAAATCTGAAAATAAAAGGACAGGGAAAGATACATGATGCAAAAAACAAACACAAGAAAGCTGGGGTAGCTACATTAATATCAGCCAAACTAGATGCTAAGACAAACAAAAAGTTACTAGAGAATAAAGATATTTTATAATAATAAAATGGTCAATCTATCAGAAACACAGCAATTATAAACATATGCATTTAACAACAGAACCCCCAAAATATGCAAAAACTGACAGAACTGAAGGGGGGAATAAATGACTCAACAGCATGTGTTATTTCTTTCCAGAAGGACAGAAAAATTAGAGAGAAGATCAAAAAAGAAATAGTATTGAACAATACTATGAAAAACTAAGACCTGTCAGACATGTATATAATGCTCTAACCAACAACTGTAGGATATGTATTCTGCCCAAGCACACACAAAAATTTCTTTAAGATCCACTATATGCTAGATGATAAACAAGCCTCAAAAAATTTTCTAACTGAAATCATAAAAGTTTGTCTGCCAACTAAAATAATGGAATGAAATAATCAATATAAATCAATAACAAAGGAATTTAGAACACTTGCATGTATGTGCACACTAAATAATATCTTTCTAAATAATCAGTGGATCAAAGAAGAAAAAAGAGAAATTAAAATCTTTGAGATGAATGAAAATAAAAGCATAACACACTTAAACATGGCATGCAAATTAAGCAAGGCTTAGAAGAATATTTATAGTTAGTAATGTCTATATTTTTTTTTTAATCTCAAATCAGTAACTTGCCTTTTATCTTAAGATACTGAAAAAAGTAGATCACATCAAGGTAAAGCATGCAGAAGGTAGGAAATGATAAGCATTACACTGGGAATTAGTGAAATAGGGAAGAGAAAAGCAAAAGAGAAAAATCACGAGACAAAAACATGGTCTTTTGAAAGGACAATGTTAGCAAAACTTTGTGCTAACTGACCAGAAAAAAAAAGAGAGAGAGAGAGAGAGAGAGAGAAGACTCAAATTACTAAAATCAGGAATGAAAGAGGAAATATCACCACTGGTCTCAAAATATTCAAAAAGATTATAAGGGAATACTATGAACTCATTATATAACTTTTAAAAATGGACAAATCATATAACTTTTAAAAACGGACAAATTCTTAGAAAGACACAAACTCAAGAAAAAGTAGAAATTCTAAACAGACCTATATAATTAAAGAAGCTGAATTAATTACTTTAAAACTTCCCACAAAGAAAAACTTAGACACAGATGGCTTCAGTGGTGAATTCTTCTCAAGATTTTTTTAATTAATAAAAATTTTTCACAAATTCTACTCCTCCAAAAAAAGAGGAAGAAACAGTTCCCAACTAATTCTATGAGTTGTCATCTTGGTAACAAACCCAACAAAGACACTGCAAGAAAACTATAGACCAGTACAGTTTCAAAAAGTTATATAGTCTCAAAAAGTCTCAATAGAATAATATCAAACCAAACCCAGCAATGTATAAAAATAGCCAGGACATGGAAACAACCTAGATGTCCATCAGCAGATGAATGGATAAGAAAGCTGTGGTACATATACACAATGGAGTATTACTCAGCCGTTAAAAAGAATTCATTTGAATCAGTTCTGATGAGATGGATGAAACTGGAGCCGATTATACAGAGTGAAGTAAGCCAGAAAGAAAAACACCAATACAGTATACTAACACATATATATGGAATTTAGGAAGATGGCAATGACGACCCTGTATGCAAGACAGGGAAAGAGACACAGATGTGTATAATGGACTTTTGGACTCAGAGGGAGAGGGAGAGGGTGGGATGATTTGGGAGAACGACATTCTAACATGTATACTATCATGTGAATTGAATCGCCAGTCTATGTCTGACGCAGGATGCAGCATGCTTGGGGCTGGTGCATGGGGATGACCCAGAAAGATGTTATGGGGAGGGAATGCATGTAAGAATTAAAGATTTTAAAATTTAAAAATAAAAACTAAAAAAATAAAAAATAAAAAATAAATAAAAAAAAAAAAGGATGATACGTGACCAAGAGGAATTTGTTTCAGGAATGCAAGCTTGGTTTAACGTTCAAAACTCAGTGTAATACTTCATATCAATTGGAAAAAAAAGGACAAAAACCAAATGAGCACATCAACAGAACCAGAAAAAATTAACACACTTTCCATGATAAAAACACTCAACAAACTAAGCATAGAAGGAACTTCCTCAGTCTGATAGAGGCATTTACCAAACAAACAAATAAAAAAGCCCACAGCTAACATTATATTTAAAGATGAAAGACTGAATACCTTCCTCCTAAGATCAGAACGAAGAAAAGAATATCAACTCTTGCTGCTTCCACTCAGTGTGGTACTGGAAGTTCTAGCCAGAGCAATTAGGTAAGCAAGAGAAATAAAAGGCATAAAGATCAGACAGGAAAAAGTGAATCAATCTCCATGTGTAGAGGAGATGATCTTATACGTGGAATATCCTAAGAAATCCATTAAAAAACTGTTAAAGCTAATAAATGAGTTTATACTGTTATCGGGTATAAGAATAATATACAAAAACCAATGTGTTTCTATATAACAGCAATGAGCAATCAAAAATGAAATAAGAAAATAACAGCAATAAGTAGAATAAAATACTTAGCCATAAGTGTAAAACTTGTACTCTGAAAATTATTAAACATAGATGAAGAAATTTAAAATATCTAAATAAATGCAAAGATGGCTATGCTACTGCTGCTAAGTCACTTCAGTCGAGTTCGACTCTGTGCGACCCCAGAGACAGAAGCCCACCAGGCTCCCCCGTCCCTGGGATTCTCCAGGCAAGAACACTGGAGTGGGTTGCCATTTCCTTCTCCAATGCATGAAAGTGAAAAGTGAAAGTGAAGTCGCTCAGTCGTATCTGACTCCTAGCAATCCCATGGACTGCAGCCTACCAGGCTCCTCCGTCCATTGGATTTTCCAGGCAAGAGTACTGGAGTGGGGTGCCATTCCCTTCTCCAAAGATGGCTATATTCATGGGTAAAAGACTAACTATCTTTAAGATGGCAATATTCCCCAACTGATATACAGAATCAACACACTCTCTCACAAAACCCCAGCTGAATTTTTGCAAAATTTGATGAGTGAATGTGCAAATTCATATAAAAATGCAAAGGACCCGGGACAGTCAAGACAAGCTTGAGAAAAAGAACAAAATAGAATTCACACATCTTGATTTCAAAGATTTCCACAAAGCTAATGTAAACAGTGCAGCACTGGCATAAGCTTAGACATATAGATCAATGGAATAAAATTAATATAATTAAATTAAGAATAAAATGAATCATTAAAATTAACAGTTTAAACGATAACCCTGTATGCGAGACAGCAAAAGAGACACAGATGTATAGAACAGTCTTTTGGACTCTGTGGGAGAAGGAGAGGGTGGGATGATTTGGGAGAACGGCATTGAAACATGTATAATATTATATAAGAAACGAATCACCAGTCCAGGTTCAATGCAGAATACAGTATGCTTGGGGCTGGTGCACTGGGATGACCCAGAGAGATGGTATGGGGAGAGAGGTGGGAGGGGGGTTCAGGATGGGGAACATATGTATACCCGTGGCAGATTCATGTTGATGTATGGCAAAACCAATACAATATTGTAAAGTAATTAGCCTTCAATTAAAATAAATAAATTTAAATTTAAAAAATAATTGAAAAATTAACAGTTTAATAAAATTATTAAAAATAAATCCTCACATTTACAGTCAATTGATTTTCAAAAAGAACATAACACAATTCAAAGGTGAAAAGTCTTTTAAGAAATAGTGCTGGGATAGCTGGATAACCACATGTAAAAGAATAAAGTTGAACCTCTTCCTTATACCATACACAAAACTTAACTCCAAATGTATATTATATGTCGTGTCTGACTCTTTGAAACCCCATGGACTGTAGCCTACCAGGCTCCCCCGTCCGTGGGATTTTCCAGGCAAGAGTACTGGACTGGGTTGCCGTTTCCTTCTCCAGGAGATCTTCCCAACCCAGGGATCGAACCCAGGTCTCCCGCATTGCAGGCAGGTGCTTTACCATCTGAGCCACCAGGGAAGACTTATTTGTAAATATAAGAGCTAAAGCTACAAAGATCCTAGAAGAGACAGGGTTAAATCTTAGTGATCTTGGGCAAGGCAAAGCTTTCAGGGATACAGTGCCCAAAGTATAAGTGACTAGGAAAAAAAGGATAAATTAGGCTTCATCAAAATTAAAACCAGTTGTTTTAATTGGGCTTTGAAAGGGGCTTCTCAGGTGGTACTAGTGGTAAAGAACCCGCCCGCCCACAAGTGCAAGAGACATAAGAGACACAGGTTCAGTCCCTGGGTGGGGAAGATTCCCTGGAGGAAGGCACAGTAATTCATTCCAGTATTCCTGCCTGGAGAATCTCAAGGACAGAGGAGCCTGACGGGCTGCAGTCCTTAAGGTCGCACAAAGTTGGACAAGACTTATTAGCACATATGTGCTTTGAAGGATACCTTCAGAAGACAATCCACAGAGTGGGAGAATAGTTTTACAAATCATAAATATGATGAGACTTGTATCTAGAATATATAAAGGACTCTTACTACTCAATAATGAAAACAGCACAATTTAAAAATGAATAAAGGAGTTAAATAGATATTTCTCTGAGGAAGCGATAAAATGGTAAATATGCACATGAAAAGATGCCTAGGCATCAGTCATTAGAAAAATGCAAATCAAAATCACAATGACATACTACTTCATACACACTGTGAAAGCCACTCAGTTCAGTCAGTCAGTTCAATCGCTCAGTCACATCCTACTCTTTGCCACCCCATGGACTATAGCATGCCAGGCCTCCCTGTCCATCACCAACTCCTACAGTTTACCCAAACTCAGGTCCACTGAGTCAGTGATGCCATCCAACCATCTCATCCTTTGTCGTCCCCTTCTCCTCCTGCCTTCAATCTTTTCCAGCATCAGGGTCTTTTCCAATGAGTCAGCTCTTCGCATCAGGTGGCCAAAGTACTTTAAAAAGCTGAACTTCAGCTTCAGCACCAGTCCTTCCAATGAATACTCAGGACTGATTTCCTTTAGGATGGACTGGTTGGAGCTCCTTGCAGTCCAAGGGACTCTCAAGAGTCTTCTCCAACACCACAGTTCAAAAGCATGAATTATTCGGCACTCAGCTTTCTTTATAGTCCAACTCTCACATCCATACATGACTACTGGAAAAACCATAGCTTTGACTAGATGGACCTTTGTTGGCAAAATAATGTCTCTGCTTTTTAATATGCTGTCTAGGTTGGTCATAGCTTTTCTTCCAAGGAGAAAGTATCTTTTAATTTCATGGCTGCAGTCACCATCTGCATTGATTTTGGAGCCCAGAAAAATAAAGTCAGCCACTGTTTCCACTGTGTCCCCATCTATTTGCCATGAAGTGATGGGACCAGATCCCATGATCTTAGTTTTCTGAATGCTAAGTTTTAAGCCAACTTGTTCACTCTCCTCTTTCACTTCCATCAAGAGGCCCTTTAGTTCTTCTCGCTTTCTGCCATAAGGGTGGTGTCATCTGCATATCTGAAGTTATTGATATTTCTCCCAGCAATCTTGATTCCAGCTTGTGCCTCATCCAGCCCAGCATTCCTCATGATACTCATTATACTCTGCATATAAGTTAAATAAGCAGGGTGACAATATACAGCCTTGACATACTCTTCCCCATTTGGAACCAGTCCGCTGTTCCATGTCCAGTTCTAACTGTTGCTTCCTAACCTGCATACAGATTTCTCAAGAGGCAGGTCAGGTGGTCTGGTATTCCCATCTTTTAAGAATTTTCCACAGTTTGTTGTGATCCACACAGTCAAAGGTTTTGGCATAGTCAAACCAGAGATCAAATTGCCAAAATCTGTTGGATCATCAAAAGCTGCTCAGTTGTGTCCAACTCTTTGCAACCCCATGGACTGTAGCTTGCCAGCTTCCTCTGTCCATGGGATTCTCCAGGCAAGAATGCTGGAATGGGTAGCCATTTCCTTCAGTTCAGTTCAGTTCAGTCACTCAGTCGTGTCCGACTCTTTGCGACCCCATGAATCGCAGCACACTTGTCTAACTCAATGAAACCAAGCCATGCCTGCGGGGCAACCCAAGCCGGGCGGGTCATGGTGGAGAGGTCTGACAGAATGTGGTCCACTGGAGAAGGGAATGGCAAGCCATTTCCTTAGGATAGGTATAATTAAAAAGGTAGATAGTAACAAGTGTTGGCAAAAATGTGAAGAAATTGGAATCCTTACATATTATTAATTCTAGAGTATTTGTAAAAAGTGCAGCCACTCTGGAAAACTGTTTGACAGTTCCTCAAAATGTTGGAGTTATGATATGACCCAGGAATTCCACTTGTAGGCATATACTCTAGAAAAATGAAAACACAGCCAAAAAAAACACAGTCCACATAAAATCTTTTAGATCAAAGTTCATAGCAACATTATTTGTAATAGCCAAAAAGGTAGTGATGACTCAAACAACCATGAACTTGTCAAGGGATAAATAAAATGTAAATATCCATACAATGTAATATTATTCAAAATGAAAAAGTCACAATATACTGACATGCTATATAACACAGAGAAATCTTAAAAATATGCTAAGAAGCCAGACACAAAAAGGCCAACTATTATATCATTCTATTCATCTGAAATGTCCAGAAAAGGAAAATTCATAGAGATGGAAAGGAGATTAGCAGTTGCCTTAAACTGGGAGGTCAGGGAGGAAACGGGGTGTGATTGCTGACGAGTACATGATCTTTTTTGAGGGATGATGAAAGTATCCCAAAATGGATTGTGGTGACAGTTTCATAATTCTGTGAACATACTAAAAACCAGAGCTACACACTTTAAATGAGTGAATGATATGATGTACAAATCATATCTCCATAAAGCTCTGTGTGTGAGAGAACTCATTTTTCACATCATATCCTAACTGCTGTACCAGTCTTTCAAATCCCTTTCTGCTCTATAATTAGATTTCACACTACCTCCTTCTCCTTTCAAAATTATATCCAACTGTATGAGTTATCCCTGGCTGTGTAACAAACTACCTCCAAATTTAGCATCTTAAAACAGCAAACATAATTATTTCACAGTTTGTGTGGGCCAGGACTCTGGCAGTGGCTTAGCTGTGTCCTCTGGCTCAGCCTCTCGGCATCTGCCAACACTGTAGCCATCTAGGTTTGACTCAGAAAGAATGTGCTTCCGACTCACCCACATGGTTGTTGCAACACCTCAGTTCCTCGCTGGCTGTTGACCGGAGACGTCACATCAGCTCCCTGCCACAGGAGCCACCGGGGCCACGGGGCAGCTCATCACCTGTCAGCTGACTTCCTTCAGAGAAAGTGATAGTGCAACAGAGAGAGCAGGTCGGAAGTTGGGCTCTTGGCAATGGAGCCCCATCACTTTTGCTGGACTCTGTTCTTTAGAAGTGAGTCACCAGACTCAAGGCCACACGTAATGGAGGGCATTGCACATGGGCATAAATACCAGAAATGGGAGTCAACGGGGCCGTCTCAGTGGCTGCCTATCACAGCACCTTACCCCCTTCAATCCACGCAGCACTATTTCCTCACCAACTCACAAGCACATTTCACTCATTCCTGCCCCTGCGCCTTCACTCTTAACCTATTTTACCCCTTTGTCTAATCCCTTTACCAATTCAAAGCCAGACAATAATTCAAGAGGGAGCTCAAATTCCATATATTCCATGAAACTTTCCCTGATTACCCTTTACTACTCTCCACTCCTTCATGTTTTATAATTATACTACATAATCTGCCCCTTAATTATCTGCTGCCTGGCCTTATTATTCAAAGTATGTTTCTTCTGATAGCATATGCTTCACCTGAGAGTCTGTAAGATGTGTAGCATCTTGGGACTCACTCCACCTCTACAGAATCAGAATCTGCATTTTAACAAGATTCCCAGTGATTTTCATGCACATAAAAGTTTGGGAAACATCACTGGGCTATACCATCCATTGCTTTACCTGAGTAGGTCTCATATCCCTGACTACATTGTAAGTGTTATACTTGGGAGACTATTAGCATTTCTTATATGTCTTCCACTCTTAAACATACACACTTACACACACATACACACCACACATTTAAGCATATTAAACAGTCTAGTACTGAACACATAGTAGAAGAACGTGTAAGTTAAACCTGCTGAAAAAGAAACACCACTCTGAACTGACTTGAGTTTTAAAAGATTAGAACACGTAGATGAATGAAAAGATCCCAACTGTAATTACCTCTGCTGTTCACCAGTGTGACTTTAAGCAAGTCACTTAATTATTTTGCATTTCCATTTCTTTTTTAAATATTTATTTATTTGGCTGTGCCAGGTCTTAGTTGCAGCACGTGGGATCTTTTTTTTTTTTTTTTTCAGTTGTACCATCCAAATTCTTAGTGGGATCTAACTTCCTGACCGTGGATTGAACCCAGGCCCTCTGCATTAGGAGCATGGAGTCTTAGCCACTGGATCACCAGAGAAGTCCCTGCATTTCCATTTCTTTATCTGAAAAACCTTTCCCAGCATCAGGCTCTTTTCCAATGAGTCAGCTCTTTGCATCAGGTGACAAAAGTAGTGGAGCTTCAGCTTCAGCATCAATCTTTCCAATGAATATTCAGGGCTGATTTCCTTTAGGACTGACTGGTTTGATGCTGGGAAAGACTCCAGGTAAAAGAAGAAGTGGGCAGCAGAGAATGAGATGTTTAGATAGCATCACTGATTCAACGTACATGAATCTGAGCAAACTCTGGGAAATAGTGAAGGACAGGGAAGCATACCGTGCTGCAGTGCATAGAGTCACAAAGAATCAGACACGATTTAGCAACTAAACACACACACATCTGAAAAATGAGGAGGTTAACATGGATTCTCCAATTTTCAACCCATTTCAAAATACTTACTGCTGCTGCTGCTGCTAAGTCACTTCAGTCATGTCCAACTCTGTGCGACCCCATAGACGGCAGCCCACCAGGCTCCCCCGTCCCTCAGATTCTCCAGGCAAGAACAGTGGAGTGGGTTGCCATTTCCATCTCCAATGCATGAAGGTGAAAATTGAAAGTGAAGTCACTCAGTTGTGTCCAACTCTTCGATACCCCATGGACTGCAGCCCACCAGGCTCCTCTGTCCATGGGATTCTCCAGGCAAGAGTACTGGAGTGGGGTGCCATTGCCTTCTCCAAAAATACTTACTAATCCACAATAAAATTAGAAAGAATATGATTTGATATTGCTCAAAGAGTAAGAAAGCATTTTGGAATCTTTTAGAGTCTAAATATCATCAACAAAGAACAACAACAACAAAATACTTGCTGCTGCTGCTGCTAAGTCACTTCAGTCATGTCCGAATCTGTGCGACCCCATAGCCAGGGTCATCAACAAGAACATCAGTAATTCCTGCATTGTCAATGTGGAAAAGGTTACTCAGTCCAGGATCATTTAAGAAAAACCAGGTAACTGTATCCTGTAGTTTATTCCTCTCATAACTTACACACCATGCCAAATGTTTACTCAACTGAAATATAAATTGTTAAAGCTTAAAATAAAGTTTTGGCTGGAGAACAGAGTGCTAGCTAGGAAAACAAATGAAAGCTCCCCTATTGACGCTCTGGGAATGTCCCACACTACTTAACTCCGCCCTAGGAAAAAAGACAAGCACTGAGAGACAAGGACTTTGACTTCAAAATAAAATTATGAATTTCCACCTGGACTCCAACATCTTCTACTATAAAAAGAGGAGTTGGGTTTGTTATTCAAAGCAGCAAAACTAGTCTGAGTAAATAAGAGTGGACACCTAAATAAATTGTTTTGTTCTCTTTTTAAGGCAGTCAATTGAATTTCTTCTCCTCCCTCTAAGGAAGCAAGATCCAATCCCATCCGCAGAGTTTAAAACTGGCATTTCCCCTAAGAATCTGGACTCCAGTTACATCTTATCTTTCTATCTCTAAATCTCTTCAAGTTCAAGGGCTCAACCTGCTCTTCAGGAATAAAGGACTGCACTTCCCCTGTCACCGCGCCTGCCTCTCGTCCCCTCTGCTTTGTCCTTCTAGCCTCCCTCCTCCTGTAGAGGGGAACGCTTCCCCAAGGGGATCTGTTTACTGCACGCATTTTTGTAAGGTTCTTTATTGCCAGAACAAGGCCTGGGTGTGGAAAATTGGCATCACTGTGATATAAAAACTGAACATTTGTGGGTGGGAGAGCGAAGAACTGTGGTTTGAGCTGAGAGGTTGAGTTATAGCGCTACACATGCTCCCACACTTATTTGTTTAAAATGCATCACAGCCCTTCCTGCAGGACTGCTCCAAAAGACAGAGTCCAGCTACCTACCTTCAAATTTATGAGAGGAATGATGGTAATGATGAAGATAATAACAGTAATAACACTGGTAATTGGTGCTGTCAGCTGCCCCTGAACAGAAACATATTTTTGGTTTCTGTCCTCAGGCTCCAAAGTGTTTCACATGATGCAAACTGGCTAAGTGTACTCAGTATTTTGGCATTTTCATTTAATCTAACTGCCCACTCCCCCATCTTGGCATTGACTTGTACTTTGAAATGTATTGTTGTTCCTGTGAAAACTGGACAGCAAGAACTATTACCAGACTTTGAGATCATTGAGGGCACGCAGGTTCCAAGAGAATCATTATCCCAGAAGCACAAAGTCGAGAGTAAACAAGAGAGCTCAAAATCCACCTAAAGAAGAGAACTCATGTACCCTTCCAGCAGGTAAGTTGTGCCTGCCATCAAACGCTGCTTTGGTAACACTATCCTGAAACTGCTGAATCTGCCAAGCTCAGGCACCTGGTCAGAAATGGCAGAGCCATCACAGAGCAAAAGGGTGAGCGAGAATAACCCTGGATCAGGGATAGGGAGTTGGGTTCTAGTCCCAGTTCCACCACTAACTCTGAACTTGAGCCAGTGGTTTCTCCTCCCATGCATGCAGGTTTCTAATCCATGAAATGAGTTGAACACCACAGTATTTCTCAACTTGTCTATAAATATCTCACAGGGCACTTGTTAAAATTACAGATTTCCATCCTGCTTCCCTGGAGACTGGTTCAGTAAGTCTTACAGTGAGGTCTAGGAATCTGCATTTTAACAGATGACCCAGGAAAGCCTCCAGAAAGGCAAATGTATGAGACATTGGACCACATGATAACTGAAAGCTATCCCAGGTCTGCAGAAACCAGTTAATTAATGGTCACTATTAAGTTTCCACTCCCTATAAAGCCCAGCTAGATTCTGGAGATGATAAGAATAATAGCTACCATTTATACAGGGCCAGCCACTGTTCTAAATGTTTTGCATATGTGAACTATTTTCATCTTCACAACAACTCTGTAAAGCAAGTACTATTATTATCTTTATTTAAAGATGCAGAAACAGATGCATGGAGACGAAGTGATTGGCTAAAGGTGACCTGGCCAATCAGGAAGTAGGGCTGGGATTCAAAGTCAGGCATTCAGCTCCAGGGTCAGGCCCCCTGCAAATGATGCAGAGTTCAAAATCTCCAGTCTTGGGCAGAAAGCAGTAAGAAAAGCCATGGAGCAATTTGACAATCGTCTGCTTCATCTGCATCAGTGTTTCAGGAGCCACTTATGGGAGAAATAGGGAGGCCAAGAAGGCAACGCTCTGGGCCCCAACTTCAACCTGAGCAAACTGAGTTGTATCAGTTTGATTCACCAAATTCTATGCCAGATTTCATCTTGCGGGAAAAAAGAGTTCTTATAATTAAAAATCTTTCATCGAGGTCTCCTCCTTCAGACAGATGAGAAAAGCAACCTTAAAGGATTTAAACAACCTTTCCAGAATCACACAAGAGGGCCCTGTCAGTTACCTGGAAAGGCCCAGGTTTCCTGACTTCTTTCTCAGAGTTAAAATCAACCTGTCAACCTGATGGACTTGAACCATTAAAATTAATATACATTAACAAAGAGCCATCAGAGAACTGAAGATATCAGGGCAGCAGCATTTGAAAGGTGGCATTCTCATTGACACCAATGCAAAGGACGGTGACTCAGATCAATGGCTGCGTCCACCCTACAGGAACTGTGAGGTCAAGATCTGTGATGGTCCCCCCTAGTAGCTAGAGCATCGTCAAAAATTAGGGCAAAAAAGCCCAACCAACCTGTGTTGACATGGAAAGATGACCAGAACTGCAGTTGGAGGACCTGCATATAAACTCAAGCTATGCCACTTTCTACTTGGGTAATAACATGAGCGGATCAGACAAGCCACTAAAATGAGGCTTTCACAAGACCCCTCATGTCAATAAGTCTACCACTGCAAAGATGTGCGATGAAAGGAGTCTTCCAACTCACAGCTTGGTTTTACTTGCGGGAACTTATGAAACAAAAGGAATCTAATGCAATTATTATACCACGATATTGAGAGCATGGCTGTCCACTTAAAGGAGGACTAGAGACCGGAGCCCTCAGGAAATTTCCCTGGACTCCCCCTTTCCTTGAACTTCTGTGGTCATGATGATAAATCATAAAAATGTAATAAAGTCTGTGTAGGTACTGATGAGCTCCCAAGCAGATGCTGTGATCATTATCACTGCAATTCTGTAAACAACTCAGTTTTACCACCCAGACACCACCCAAGGTCACCAGAGGTTTAAAATTAATGGACACCTTGGCATGAAAATCAGTCTTGCTGATACCACAACCTTGCTCTCTTCTGCCACTGGATAGCAGGCATTGAGGGAGTTGTATTATCAGCCTAAGATCAGATTGCAGAGGAGAGGTACTTCTATAGAAAACCAAAGTAGTGCCGTCAACAGAAAGAAGTTTCACGGCAAACCAGGCCAATATGTGTCTCCTCTCTGTGCCAGACTGAGAGTTCTCAGAAGGAACAACCGATCCATCTTCCTCCTCCTGAATTTTCATCATTCATTCTGTTGACAAAAGGATCAAGTGTTGACTTAGTCTGTTCAGGCTGCTATAACTAATTACCATAGGCTGGATAGCTTGAAAATGAGAGACATTTATTTCTCACAGCTCTAGCAGTTGGGAGTCCAACGTGAGGGTGCCAATATGATCAGGATCTGGTGAGGGCCCTCATTTGGGGCTATAGACTGGTGATTTCTCAATGTATCCTCACATGGCAGAATGAGCACGACATAAAAACATTTTCAAGCAAATATAAACCTGAGTATTGTCCTCTAACAGTTTTGGTTAAAGGATATATTTCAAGAACAGGGAAAATCATACAGAAAGAAATTCTGAAGTATAAGAAGAAAGAGTGAGCAAATAATATCAAAATTTTGAACACAGGCTGTATAAAACAGTACTAGTAATGGGGGACTGCTAAGTCACTTCAGTCGTGTCCGATTCTGCTCAACCCCATAGACGGAAGCCCACCAGGCTCCCAAGCCTAAGTTAGCAGAAGGAAGGAAACAGTAAAGATTAGAGCAGAAATAAGTAAAATAGAGAATAGAAAAACAATATAAAAAATTTAAAACCAAGAGTTGGAATTTGAAACCTAAGCAAAATTGACACACCCTTGGCTACACCCAGAAAAAGAGAGAATACTCAAATAAAATCAGAAATAAAAGAGACAACATTACAACAGATACCTCAAATAAAAATGATCAAAAGGTACTATTTTGAAAAATTATACTCCAACAAAGTGGACAGATGAAACAGACAAATTCCTAGAACCATACAACCCATGAAAACTAAATTAAAAAGAAATAGAAATTCTGACTAGATCAAAAGGGGAAAAGGGGATTGAATTAGCAATCAAAATCCTCCCAAAAAAGAAAAGCTTCAGACTAGAGCTTTACAGGTGAATTCTACAAGCATGCAAAGAGTTAATACCAGTTCTTCTCAAACTCTTCCAAAAAAAAGGGGGGGGGGAATACTTCCAAACTCATTTTATGAGGCCAGCATCATCCTTATAACAAAGTGAAAGATATCACGATAAAAGAAAACTATACGCCAATATCCCTAGTGAACACAGATGCAAAAATACTCAATAAAACACTAGCAAATTGAATTCAACAGCACATTAAAAGGACTATATCTCATGACCAAATGGAATTTATTCCCAAGATGCAAGGATAGTTCAACACAGGCAACTCACTCAACAGCATATGCTACATTAATACAATGAAGGCTAGAAACCTCATGATCACCTCAAATAGATGCAGAAAAAGATTTTGACGAAATTCAAATCTAATCATTCAAAAACTCTCAAAACAAGTGTATAAGAAACTTAACACCAAAAAAAGAGCATATATGAAAAACCCACAGCTAACATCATAATTAATGAGGGAAAACAAAGGTTTTCCTCTCACATTTAGTATAAGGCAAGGATAGCCACTCTTTCCACTTTATTTAACATAGTAATGGAAGTCCTGGCCAGAGCCATTAGACAAGGAAAAGAAATAAAAAGCATTCAGACTTGAAAGGAAAAGTAAATTTATCTGTTTGCAGATGACATGATATGCGTAGAAAACTAAATATGCAACAGAAAAACTGTTAGCGCTAACAAATAAATTCAGTAGTTTCAGTATAGAAAATCAACATAAAAAGTTAGTGATGTTCCTATATATAAAACTAAACTAACTGAAAGGAAAAATAATAAAAATATCCCATTTACAACAGAAACCAAAGAAGAAAGTACATAAGAATAAACTTAGGCAAAGACAAATGGGAAAACATCCCATGTTCACAGACTGGAACAACTAATACTGTTAAAATGGCTGTAATACCTAAAGTGATCTACAGAGTTAATGTGATGCCTATTAAAACCACAATAGCAATCTTCACAGAAATAGGAAAAGCAACTCTAAAACTCACATGCAACCTCAAAATACCCTAAAGAGGTACAATCTCAAGCAAGAAGAACAAAGATGGAGTCATCACACGTCCCAATTTTAAAACATATTACAAAGCTAAAATGATCAAAACACCATGGCACTGACATTTAGACAGGCATATAGACCAATGAAATAGAGAGCCCAGAAATGAATGCATTTCACTTACAGTCAATCAATATTCTACAATAGTACAGTATGAAAAATATACAATTGTATGTATGTACATTGCCGGGAGAAATATCAATAACCTCAGATATGCAGATGATACCACCCTTATGGCAGAAAGTGAAGAGGAGCTCAAAAGCCTCTTGATGAAAGTGAAAGTGGAGAGTGAAAAAGTTGGCTTAAAGCTCAGCGTTCAGAAAATGAAGATCATGGCATCCGGTCCCATCACTTCATGGGAAATAGATGGGGAAACAGTGTCAGACTTTATTTTGGGGGGCTCCAAAATCACTGCAGATGGTGATTGCAGCCATGAAATTAAAAGACACTTACTCCTTGGAAGGAAAGTTATGACCAACCTAGACAGCATATTTAAAAGCAGAGGCATTACTTTGCCGACTAAGGTCTGTCTAGTCAAGGCTATGGTTTTTCCTGTGGTCATGTATGGATGAGAGAGTTGCACTGTGGAGAAGGCTGAGTGCCAAAGAATTGATGCTTTTGAGCTGTGGTGTTGGAGAAGACTCTTGAGAGTCCCTTGGACTACAAGGAGATCCAACCAGCCATTCTGAAGGAGATCAGCCCTGGGATTGCTTTGGAAGGAATGATGCTAAAGCTGAAAGTCCAGTACTTTGGCCACCTCATGCGAAGAGTTGACTCATCGGAAAAGACTCTGATGCTTGGAGGGATTGGGGGCAGGAGGAGAAGGGGACGACCGAGGATGAGATGGCTGGATGACATCACTGACTCGATAGATGTGAGTCTGAGTGAACTCCGGGAGTTAGTGATGGACAGGGAGGCCTGGTGCGTTGTGATTCATGAGGTCGCAAAGAGTCGGACACGACTGAGCGACTGAACTGAACTGAACTGATATAGTGGTAATGTATGTAAACAATGTTCAATGTGTAGTACTGGGAAAACTGGATACCCACTTGCAGAAGAATAAAACTGGACTCATCTCAATCTATACACAAAAATCAAGGCAAAATGGATTAAATACTTTAAATGTAAGACTTGAAACTGTAAAATTTCTAGAATAAAACACAGGGAATAATTTATTGATATTGGTCTGTGCAATGATTTTTTGGCTATAACATCAAAAGAATGGGCAACAAAAACAAAAATAGACAAGTGAAACTGCATGAAACAAAAAGCTTCTGCACTGCAAAAAAAAAAAAAAATCAACAGAAAGGGAAACATACAAAATGGGAGAAAATATTTTCAAACTCTATGTCCCATAAGGGGTTAATATCCAAAATATATAAGGAATTTATACAACTCAATAAGAAAAAAATAATGCCATTAAAAAAGGGTTAAAGACCTGACTATTTCGCAAAAGAAAACATACAAATGGCCTCTTAGGATGGCTATTATCAAAAGACAAAACATAACAAGCAGTGTTGAAGATGTGGAGAAATGGGAACACCTATATACCATTAATGAGGAATACAAATTTGTACAGTCTTTGGAAAACACTATAGAAGTTTCTCAAAAAATTAAAAGAACGACCATATAATCCAACAGTTGCACTTCTGGGTATATATCCAAAGGAAATGAAATCAGTGTCTTGTAGAGATATTTTAAAATGAATGTTTATTGTGTTATTCACAATAGCCAAGATATGGGAAAAACCTAAGTGTCACTGATGGATGAATGGATCGAGAAAAAAAGATGTTTTATAATTCAGCCTTTACGAGAAGACATAAATAAAATAAGCCAGACACAGAAAGACCATTGCACGATCTCACATATTTAGAATCATAAAGGTCATACTAATAGAGGCAGAGAGTACAATGTTGATTTCAGGGCCTGGGTGGTAGGGGAATGGAGATGTTGGTTAATGGTAGAAAGTTTCAGTTATGCAAGATCAATAGTTTCTGGAGATCTAACACGCAGCATGATGACAAGAGTAAGAAACAAACAACAACAAAAAAAAATGGTAACCGTAAAAGGACAGATATGTTAGCTAGCTTGATGGTAGGGATCATTTTGTAATGTATACATATAACAAAACATCAAGTTGTACATCTTAAAAAAACACAATTTCTATTTGTCAATTACACCCCATCTAATAAAGCTAGGAAAAAATAATAATTTACCCAACTCCTCTAAAGTTAAGTTGTTATCTCTACCTTAGCCCAGAGAACTGACATCGTAAAGCTGCATGTCATTCGGATCACACCTACCCTTTCACAGACATATGCATAAGGATGATGGTGGTTGCTCACATGTCTTTCATCTCCCAAACCCTCATTAAAGCTATGTGGGCATATCTGACTGAGTACTAGACACCTCTTGGGATCTCAGTTCAGTTCAGTCGCTCAGTGGTGTCCGACTCTTTGCGACCCCCTGAATCGCAGCGCACCAGGCCTTCCTGTCCATCACCATCTCCTGGAGTTCACTCAGACTCATGTCCATCGAGTCAGTGATGCCATCCAGCCATCTCATCCTCTGTCGTCCCCTTCTCCTCCTGCCCCCAATCCCTCCAAGCATCAAAGTCTTTTCCAATGAGTCAACTCTTCGCATGAGGTGGCCAGAGTACTGGAGTTTCAGCTTTAGCATCATTCCTTCCAAAGCAATCCCAGGGCTGATCTCCTTCAGAATGGCTGGTTGGATCTCCTTGCAGTCCAAAGGACTCTCAAAAGTCTTCTCCAATACCACAGCTCAAAAGCATCAATTCTTCGGTGCTCAGCCTTCTTCACAGTCCAACTCTCACAACCATACATGACCACAGGAAAAACCATAGCCTTGACTAGACGGACCTTTGTTGGCAAAGTAATGTCTCTGCTTTTGAATATGCTATCTAGGTGGGTCATAACTTTCCTTCCAAGGAGTAAGTGTCTTTTAATTTCATGGCTGCAATCACCATCTGCAGTGATTTTGGAGCCCCAAAATAATGTCTGACACTGTTTCCCCTGTTTCCCCATCTATTTCCCATGAAGTGATGGGACCAGATGCCATGATCTTTGTTTTCTGAATGTTGAGCGTTAAGCCAACTTTTTCACTCTCTTCTTTCACTTTCATCAAGAGGCTTTTTGGTTTCTCAAATTGGGGAGGTGAAGGTGGCAATTTCCTAGAAAAAGTGAACTCTGACACCTAAACTGAGATTTTCTGGCTCTTACAAACTATCAAGTGTTATAAAAATGGCTTTACCCACACAGATCCCTTTAAAAATAATAACAATTATATAAATCACCTATTCTCATAACCAGAAATAAACTACCTAAGTTAACAAAAATATCTAGTTGAAATCTGTTTAGAACTATATTCTGCACATTAAAATTATGTCCCTAGGAGATATTCTCAAAATTCATAAAGGTGCCAACTTTGTATTGTATAGAGTACCTAGGTTAAGGCATGAGATCTGGGGTTGGACAGACTGGATTTGAACATCAGCTTCTTTACTTGCTACCTGATCCTCAGCTTCAAATTCCTCATCGATGAAACAGAGATAACACCCATTGCTTACAGCTATTGTGAAAGTAACTGAGATAGGCCCATGCATTCAGAAAGGAGCTGGCAGCAAGGAAGTAATTACTCAGAGATAGCTGTAAGTATTAACAATGTAAATGGAGACAGCATCCGTGTGACTAATCTGTACCAGGGCATTAATTAATGTCACTAACATTGGACTTTGGAATGTTAATGTTAATGTCACTAACACTGGACTTTGGAATGCATAGACACAAAATGTTGGCACTCAGGGACACTTAAAAGTTCACTCACTCCAGCTCTCATTTTCCACATGAGGATTTGAGACCCCAAAGACTCAGGGATCTGTCCAAAGTCACAGAGCCAGTCTAGGGAACTCAAACCGGAACCTCACCCTCTGGGAACCAGTCTGACACGATTTCTTCTAAATCAGATCTCATGTATTTTCTTTCATCTTCCCAGTAAGAAGATAATTTTCTTTCATTAAAATGGAAAGACTTTCCCTGAGTACACCCCAGCATGGGGTCTGGCTGAGGCAAAACCAACTTTGAGGAAAAATGTGTTTGGCCTCCCTGTATATAGTTCACCACAGTGCAAAGCAAAAGAATTGAAAGAAGCCAACTATTACAGGCATATTTTGTTATCTTTTAGGACTACTTATCAGCCTGTATTCAATTTCATGGACGAATAACTCTATCTTTTCAGCAACTAAATTTTCTGAACAAAAGTAAAGCTGGAAACGTGTACTGAAAATGAGATGAAATATCTAAAATGCAGACATACTGTTCTTAAGAATTCGGGTCACAAAATTTTACCTACCAACCCTCTGTCATTGCACCTTTTTTAATGCCCTCTCCCCATAATTTAGACATATTTCTGAAAAATAGGTCATATTTTGGGGCTGACCTCATTCCTTTTGCATTAGGTATGGAGAAGCCCCATTTTTAAAATATTCTCTAAACTGACTGTCTTTTATGTGCCGTCACCAAATACCAATGAGTGGTCCATGAAGTCATTCCAGTGGTCATCTGATGGAAAATCATACTCACTGTGAACAAGTCCAAACTTAGCATATCATTATTTTCAAAGTGCTTCAAGGAGCTTTTTTTTTTTTTTTTTTTGAGCTGCTGTAGCTACTGTAGGTTGGATTCTGTAAAGAATTTTTCCATCCTGTCTGTAAGAGCTCCTAGAGTCTTCTCATTCACACCCAGAAGGTCTTCTTCTCATCCCAGAGCCTAAGATGGGTGCATTCAGCTGAGATGCAAAGGCAGGTTCAAAATTTCATAGCACAGCCTCTCAGCTGACGGGATGAAGGACTGGTATATCTGGAACTGAGATACATCACATCATCTCTGCCATGGCTCTAGGTGGCAAAGGTCACTTCAAAGGTGGCCTCTTTTCCTAGATAAACCCCTTCTAGTCATAGAACAGGTGACAGCTGAAATCACCTAGTCCAACCCACTTATGATGCAGAAAAGTGCACCAAGGTTCAGAAGGGTGACATTACTCACCAGATGTAAGCGCAGTCTCCTGACTTCTAATTCAGGCTCTGATGTGGCGTCACTAAGGCTACGGCATCCCTGACAACTCTCACTTCTGCTCTGACGTCTCCGCCAAGTTCCAGGGGATTCCCTGAATCTCCCTCTTCCCTACTCACCTTTTCTCAGACTCACCCTGACTTCATTTGATATGTTGTTGTTCAGTCACTAACTCATGTCTGATTCTTTGCTATCCCCATGGACTACAGCACACCAGGCTTCCCTGTCCTTCACTATCTCCACATGAGGAGAGGAGAGTTTGTGCAAACTCATGTCCATTGAGTCGGTGATGACACCCAAACATTTCATTTTCTGTCACCCCGTTCTCCTCCTGCCTTCAATCTTTCCCAGCAGCAGGGTCTTTCCCAATGAATCCACTCTTCACATCAGGTGGCCAAAGTATTAGAGCTTCAGCTTCAGCATGAGCCCTTCCAATGATATATGTCTTCATTATAATCTCAAGCAGCCCCAAGTCTTAAGTTCATTAAAAACTGCAGCCAAATGACATTTTTCATATAAAACCACAGCACTACTGTCAAAGGGAGGATAATAATAGTGACCTGACCAATAGAGAAATGGAGAAGTGATCAAACCACAACATTATTTTTAACCTGCTTATAATTATGAAAAGATTTGTATAAGTGAAACTGAACATGTAGTCACATGCACAGTGATTCAAAACTCCCAGGAAATTCAGATCACATTAAAGCAACTGAATTCAAGAGAGCCATTTTTTTTTTCCACTGAGTTACATATCCTGGGAGTATAAACAAATCAATCTAGGCCTCAATTTTCTTGACTGTAAAATAAAGTATTTGAAATGGGTGAAGGTGGTCAAAAGGTACAATTTCTAGTTATAAAATAAATGCTGAAGATGTAATATACAGTATGTTGACTATTAATAAATACTGTATTATATATTTTGGGCTTCCCAAGTGACTCTGGGTAAAGAACTTGCCTGCCAATGCAGGAGACACAGGTTCAATCCCTGGGTCACAAAGATCCCCTGGAGAAGGAAATGGCAATCCACTCCAGTATTCTTGCCTGGGAAATCCCATGGACAGAGAAGGCTGGCAGGCTATAGTCCATAGGGTACCAAAAGAGTCAAACACGGCTTAGCAGCTTAACAACAACAACATACTAGATTTTAAAGCTGCTAAGACAGTAGATCCCAAAAATTCTCATGGCAAGAAAGAAATATTTGTAACTATGTGTGGTGATGGATGTTAACTGTACTATAGCTGTTATTCTGAAATATAAACAAAAGAAATCAGTATGCTACACAACTAAAATGAATATAAGGTTATATATTGATTATGTCTCTATTTAAAAAAGAAAAAAGTGAAGCATTTGGACTGCCTGATTTCTAATTTCTCCTCTAGAACTAAATGCTATTGCATGTTTCTAAATACTTAGTATGAGAGATGATGCAGGGAGAGTTTAGGGAACTGAGAAAAGAATCTGATATTAGAAAAACAGAGGAGACAGTCTTCCTCCTTCTTTCAGACTTACAGTCTTCACCTTCATTATGAGCCAAGAGGCTTTAAGCTCTGGTCCCTTCAGACCTATCCTTATCTCTTCCATCATTTCACTCATCAGAATACACAAGCTCAAGGGATGCTTTACACATAAATATTCATAAGGAGGTTAAATCTGTCAACCCTTTATACTTAATACGAATCAGTTTAAGCACTTAAGATATTCCTTCTCAACATCTAGTGGATCATTTGATGATGAATCCAATTATGAAACTAGATACATTTTTTATACCAGAGAACATAAATGAGGAACAGGTACTTGCAGGAAGATGCATGGGCACTGGGCCACAAAAGTGCTACATCAGTAGTAAGACACTTATCTAAGATGAAGGAAACAGAAGTAGAAACAGTTTGGAAAATGCTATATAAACCCTAGTTTTAGGGACTTCCCTGGGGGTCCAGTGATTAAGAATCTGCCTTGCAATGCAGGGGACACAAGTTCAATCCCTGGCTGAGGAACTAAGATCCCACATGCTACAAGGCAAGTAAGCCTGAGTGCCACAACTCAAAAGCCTGAACGCCATAACTAGAGAAACCAGCGCACTATAACTACTGAGCCTGCAACAAGAGAAGCCTGCCTGCCCCACTGAAGGCCCACCACAGCAAGAAGAAAAAACACCTGGGCTTTACTTGCGGTTTTTCTAGGGCCTTAGTATGAGCTACCTTGGGCTTTGAGCATTTGCTCAGCCTGTTCTGGATAAGTTCCCAGATGCACAGGTGGCACTGCCCCAAGGTCCCTCAGTTCCATTTCCCCTTGGGAGACAGGGGTAGAGGAGCCCTTGTCTGAGCTCAATCCATGGGCCAGGAAGTCCCAGAGTCCAAGCAATTGACAATAACCCAGCATGTAAAGAATATCAGACATGACTTTAAGGACTATAAAATTACAAACTGTAAGGAAAAATGGAACACCACCACTCTGATATAATTAATCATCAAGCAACAGACTAATGATAATTTCACAGATTATCTGTAACAATATTTGTCTTCACCTTAAAAAGTCATTCAGCACAATCTCAAAACCATTTTTTGAAAATTCATATTCTATTAGTGCCTTCATGACTATAAGAAACAGAAACTCACCGGGCCTAGTTAATGCCATCAAAAAGGGAGAAGAGGGCCATAATTTGTGGGGTAAAGTCAGGTCCTCATTATCCAATTACCCAGTCCCTTTCTCCAGCATTAAGGCAATGGACAATGAGGGGCCTTAGCCAGGGCACACTCTCCCCATCACCCCAACCTCCTTTTCTGCAGAAGGTGGTCACACAATCCAGTTCTAACTGAGAGGGTTCAAAGGGAAAACTGCAGGGGAAGCTTCTGGGAAATTTTTCCTTTCCAGGCAAATGGGGCAATAAAGCTATAACTATCCCTCCGTCTTTGAATAAGGACTAGATATTTGGAGCTACAGCATCCATCATGTAATTATGAGGGGACAAATAAGTGGAAAAGAGAATCACAGAGCTGCCACTCTGACATCACTGAGTCCCTGAATCTATATGAGCAGTCAACTCCCTCCTGACTACCTACTTTGAAGGCAAAGTATTTTAGTAGCCTCCATAACTCAAATGTTCTTATTTTTCTTGCTGCTAAAATCATACCTAACTAGTACGGGGAATTTCATGAAACCCAAAGGAATCTCTTCCATCTAAAGTTGAAGCAACCTCAACCTAGTCTCTTGGTACCAACTGCATCCAATGACCTAACTGAACTTCCAGTCCAGCCTCCCTTGATCATGCTGATTTCACTCCTATTTCATGTATTTTGTCACATATTACTCATTTTCCCTCTTGCTTCTGAAAAATAAAAATGTATTTACCATTAAGATCTTTCTGAATTGCTTTTGTGGGACTTTTTTTGAAACATCAGATTTCAGTTTACTTTAATTAAATTCAATATAGATACTATTTGTTTCTTTTTATGAAAAGTACCCAAAACTAACTGAATTGAATGTTCTTGATGCATGCATTTCAAAGACTTATAATTAGAGCAACATTTTAAGTGCAATGGGCAAATATCACATATCATAATTTACCTGTACACTTCCTTACCAGTAAATTAATCATATGTATTCATTAAGGAAGTTAATTAAAGTCATTAGCTTTACCATGCTGTCATTACTATGTGATAATTTTTAAAATGAAATAAGTTTATCCATGAAAAATGTTCTTGGAGGGGAGGAAAAAACTTATCCACACATCCATCTATAGCCCAGAACAGAGAATACTAACTACATAAGGAGTCAGGAAATATGAACTCTTCAAGCAATTCCTTTGAACTTGGTACATACCATCCCTTGTAGCTCAGCTGGTAAAGAATCCAACTGCAATGCAGGAGACCCTGGTTCAATTCCTGGGTCAGGAAGATTCACTGGAGAAGGGACAGACTACCCACTCCAGTAATCTTGGGCTTCCATGGTGGTTTAGCTGGTAAAGAATCCACCCACAATGTGGGAGACATGGGTTTAATTCCTGAGTTGGGACAATCCCTTGGAGAAGGGAATGGTTACCTACTCCAGTATTCTGGCCTGGATGTATATCAATGGGGTCACAAAGAGTCAGACACGACTGAGTGAATGGTAACACTGGTAAATCAATGAACTCCAGGCTTCTGTGTTCTAACCAATAATAGTCATGAACCAAATCTTTAAACCATTATATCTACTACTGTGGGCAAGAATCCCTTAGAAGAAATGGAGTAGCCATCACAGTCAACAAAAGAGCTCAAAATGCAATACCTGGATGCAATCTCAAAAACTACAGAATTATCTCAGTTAGTTTCCAAGGCAAACCATTCAATATCACAGTAATCCAAGTCTATGCTCTGACAAGAAGTTGAAGATGAATGGTTCTATGAAGACCTACAAGACCTTCTATAAGTAACACCCAAAACAGATGTCCTCTTCATTATAAGGGACCGGAATGCAAAAGTAGGAAATCAAGAGATACCTGGAGTAACAGACAAATTTGGCCTTGGAGTACAAAATGAAGCAGGTCATATTGCCTAACATAGTTTTGCCAAGAAAACACACTGGTCATACAAAACAACCTCTTGTAACAACACAAGAGAAGACTCTACATATGGACATCACTGGACGGTCAATATCAAAATCAGATTGATTATATTCTTTTCATTCAAAGATGGAGAAGCTCTATACAGCCAGCAAAAACAAGACCAGGAGCTGACTGTGGCTCAGATCATGAACTCCTTATTGCCAAATTCAGACTTAAATTGAAGAAAGTAGGGAAAACCACCAGACCATTCAGGAGTGACATAATTGATTCAGGAAGTGACATATAGATTCAAGGGATTAAATCTGATAGACAGAGTGCCTGAAGAACTATGAATGGAGGTTCTTGGCATTGTATAGAAGGCAGTGATCAAGACCATCTCCAAGAAAAAGAAATGCAAAAAGGCAAAATGGCTGTCTGAGGAGGCCTTACAAATAGCTGAGAAAAGAAGAGACGCTAAAGGCAAAGGAGAAAAGGAAAGATATACCATTTGAATGCAGAGTTCCAAAGAATAGCAAAGAGAGTTAAGAAAACCTCCCTCAGTGATCAATGCAAAGAAACAGAGGAAAACAACAGAATGGGAAAGACTAGAGATCTCTTCAAGAAAATGAGAGACACCAAGAGAACATTTCATGCAAAGATGAGCATAATAAAGGATAGAAATGGTAAGGACCTAACAGAAGCAGAAGATATTAAGAGGAGGTGGCAAGAATACACAGAAGAACTGTACAAAAAAGAGCTTCACAACCCACTCACCTAGACATCCTGGAAGGTGAATTAAAGTGGGCTCTGGGAAGCATCACTACAAAGCTAGTGGAGGTGATGGAATTCCAGTTGAGCTATTTCAAATCCTGAAAGATGATGCTGTGAAAGTGCTGCACTCAATATGCCAGCAAATTTGGAAAACTCAGCAGTGGCCATGGGACTGAAAAAGTCAGTTTTCATTCCAACCCCAAAGAAAGGCAATGCCAAAGAATGCTCAAACTACCGCACAATTGCATTCATCTCACACACTAACAAAGTAATGCTCAAAATTCTCCAAGCCAGATTTCAACAATACATGAACCATGAACTTCCAGATGTTCAAGCTGGATTTAAAAAAGGCAGAGGAACCAGAGATCAAATTGCCAACATCCACTGGATCATCAAAAAAGCAACAGAATTCCAGAAAAACATCCACTTCTGCTTTATTGACTATGCCTTTGACTGTGTGGATCATAACAAACTGTGGCAAATTCTTAAACAGATAGTACTATCAGACCACCTGACCTGCCTTCTGAGAAATCTGTATGCAGAAGCAACATTTCAAGAAGCAACAGTTAGAACTGGACATGGAATAACAAACTATTTCCAAATAGGGAAAGGAGAACACCAAGGCTATATATTGTCACCCTACTTATTTAACTTTTATGCAGAGTACATCATGAGAAATGCCAGGCTGGATAAAACACAAGCTGGAATCAAGATTGCCCGGAGAAATATCAATAACCTCAGATATGCAGATGACACCACCCTTAAGGCAGAAAGCGAAGAACTAAAGAGCCTCTTGATGAAAGTGAAAGAGGAGAGTGAAAAAATTGGCTTAAAACTCAACATTCAGAAAACTAAGGTCATGGCATCCAGTTCCAACACTTCATGGCAAACAGATGGGGAAACAATGGAAAACAGTGAGAGACTTTCTTTTGGGGAACTCCAAAATCACTGCAGGTGGTGACTGCAGCCATGAAATTAAAAGACGCTTACTCCCTGGAAGAAAAGCTATGAACAAACTAGACAGCATATTAAAAAGCAGAGACATTACTTTAACAACAAAGGTCCATCTAGTCAAAGCTATGGTTTTTCCAGTAGTCATGTATGGATGTGAGAGTTGGACTATAAAGAAAGCTGAGTGCCGAAGAATTGATGCTTTTGAACTGCGGTGTTGGAGAAGACTCTTGAGAGTCCCTTGGGCTGCAAGGAGATCCAACCAGTCCATCCTAAAGGAAATCAGTCCTGAGTGTTCATTGGAAGGACTAATGTTGAAGCTGAAACTCCAATACTTTGGCCACCTGATGCAAAGAGCTGACTCATTGGAAAAGACCCTGATGCTGGGAAAGATTGAAGGTGGGAGGAGAAGGGGACAACAGAGGATGAGATGGTTGGATGGCCTCTCCGACGCCATAGATGTGAGTTTGAGTAGGCTCTGTGAGTTGGCGGTGGACAGGGAAGCCTGGAGTGCTGTAGTCTATGGGGTCACAAAGAGTAGGACACGACTGAATAACTGAACTGAAATCTTTAAACCATATCTGACACAGCTCTAAAATTCTAAGAGTCGAGGATCTTGCATCATATGGAATTCCCCAAGTTGTTTGTCTTAAACTCTCACAAAGACTAAAATTAGCTAAGGGTGGCAGTTGGAATGAGCAGACATCAAATGAGAGTACTTCCTAATTTAAAATGCACTCGAAAGAAGAAGTAAGGGCAGAAGCCTCTTCTAGCTGGAAAAAAAAAAAAAACAATGAACTTCAAATTCAATGTGCTTTTGGGGGCATTTAATCACACAAAGGACCCTTCATGTACATTTTTAAATCACTCTCTTTCCTCCTTGCTGTAAACAAGACATACAAATTAAAGGGAAAGAGAAAATCTCCACTCTCCCTATGGGACAGTGAAATTTGGCATTTTGGTTTTGCTGCTCTGTTAGAGACAAGGATGAAGAGGAAGAAGGAATTTGCTTTTTAATGCTACATAAAAAGATTTGAGGTTACTCAAGTGAGCGTGTATTCAATCTGAAAGCAGTCAAGCTGTTTCAGCTATATTGGAATGTCCCTTAAAAATGTTATCTCCATTTCTAATTGAGAAATTTCTGTGGGACAAAAGGAAAAGAAAAAATGTCACTTTATGCACTACTTAACAATCCCTAAATGATATTAAGGGAAAAGGCCCTAATAAATTAGTATTTTGCTGGTACCTAGCAGGGATTTCAAAGATGATTAAAAGGAAGTGTAGAAAATGTAATCTCTCTTAAATTTTGTTTCCCTTTTTAAAACACTAAATGTCACAGATTTGCTCCAAACTATAATCTTGAATAAGTACAATATTAAATTTTATATATGGTATCCTGATTCTTAAAAATTACCATTGAAAAGCTAAATATGAAAAAGCTCATAAGCTCTTTATTTATTTTCACTTACATCACCAGATTATAGTTCATAAGAGCTTCTTAATGTGTTTAAAAACTGAGTTGGGTTTTTGGGTGTATTCATTGTCCGTGCAACCCTTTTGTCTCAGGACAGGCAATTTGAATTATATGGCACAAACGAATCTTTGAAGACAATGCCTCGTAAAGCAGCTTAGGTTTAAAGTTGTAATATGAAATGTGCAGTCAGTTTTGAACTAAGCAAAATGTGATACCCCAAGCCATTACCTGTTAGAATATTAGAGCCCAAAGACCCTAGTGATCATTAATTTCAACCTCTAAGCTGACATTGAAATTCCTCTGTATTTCCTTTGCTGTAACTTGTTCCAGCAAACAAGCTGCTCAGTTGTTTGCTAGAACCATGCTAGACAAACGGTACTACAGTGAAACAATTCCAGTCTAATGACTCAGCCCCGATGTGTTCCCAAAGGCTTCCAACATCCAAGCCCTGCTTCTGCCCTCACAGATACCAAGATGTTATCTCCTTTCATACATCTGCCCTGGGACTATAAAAACCTCGCTTTTGTTCCTGCCTTGGATTTCTGTTTTTCACGTTAAACGTCACCTTGCCCTTCAACTCATATGACTTGATTTTTTAGCCTCCTTTCATCCTCCTCTAACTCACTAGGTTCCCAGTCACTTTTTTAATGATGTATACCTAGAGCTGAATACAATGATCCCAATATAATCAACTGATTCACACTCCCTACAAAGAAATGAAAAATAGACTTAAACTGTTGTGGTACTGATGATGATATTATTGTTCACCATGACAGGAACACATTCCTTAATGCAATCTTTTTTTCAAGAAGGATATTCCTGCATCTATAAAATGAAGAGGTTGTATGAGACCAATAGGGCAGCTATTTTATCAATTGAAACCTCAGGCAAAGACCAGTATGCTAAAAAACCAGGCCGGGAATTTCCTGGTTAAAAGAAAGAGTATGGAAAGCAATCTCCAAATGCAATGCAATCCCTATTAAAATTACAATGGCATTTTCACCAAAATAGAACGAATAATCCTAAAACTGGTATAGAATCACAGAAGATCTCAATAACCAAAATAATCTTTGGAAAGATAAAAGCAAGAAGCATCACACTTCCTGACTTTAAATTATATTACAGAGCTATAGTAATCAAAGCAGTATGCTTTTGGTATAAAAGCAGACACACAGATCAACAGAACAGAACAGAAAACCCAGAAACTAACCCACATTTATATGGACAACTGGGCTTCCCAGGTGGTAAAGAATCTGTCTGCCAGTGTGAGACATGAGATATGGGTTCAATCCCTGGGTTGGGAAGATATCCTGGAGAAGGAAATGGCAACCCACTCGTTTTCTTGCCTGGAGAAGCCTGGCAAGCTACAGCCCATAGGGTCACAAAGAGTCAGACATGACTGAAGCAACCTAGCACACACACATGTGGCCAAATGCTCTAAGACAAAGGAGATAAGAACATACAATGGGGAAATAACCATCTCTTCAATATATGGCACTGAGAAAACTAGACAGCTATATGCAGAATAATTAAGCTGGATTACTTTCTCATATCATGTATAAAAATAAACTCAAAAGGGATTAATTTTAATTTTAATGTATGATCCAAAACCAGAAAACTAGAAGAAAACATAGACAGTATGCTCTTTGACACTGGTTTCAGCAGTATTTGTTTTGGATATGTCTTCTCAGACAATGAAAACAAAAGCAAAAATAAACAAATGGAACTACGTCAAACTAAAAAGCTTCTGCACAGCAAAGGAAACCATTGACAAAATGACAGGGCAAACTACTGAATGGGAGAAATATTTGCAAATCATATATTCAGTAAAGTGTTAATATCCTAAATATATACATATATATATATATATATAAACAAACAACTCAAACAAAATATGAGCAAAGGATCTAAATCAACATCTTTCCAAACAAGACATACAGATGTCCAACGGATACATGAGAAGATGCTCAATGTTACTAATCATCAGGGATATGCAAATTAAAACCATAATAAGATATCACCTCACATCTTTCAGAATGGCTATCATCAAAAAGACCATAAAAATAACAAGTGTTTACAAGGATGCTGAGAAATGAGACCTCTTGTGCACTGCTGGTAGTAATGTGCAGCCACTATGGAAAATAGTATGGAGGTCCCTCAAAAATTAAAAGTAGAATTGCCATACGCCAGCAATTGTATTTCTGAGTACTGATGCAAGAAAACAAAAAAACTAACTTGAAAAGATATATGCATCCACATGATCACTGCAGCATTCTTTACAATAACCAGTACATGGGAGCAAACCAAGTGGAGATATATATTTGTGAAACGAAGATCATGGCATCTGGTCCCATCACTTCATAGCAAATAGAAGGGGAAAAAGAGGAAGCAGTGACAGATTTTATTTTCTTTGGCTACAAAATCACTGCAGACGGTGACTGCAGCCATGAAATTAAAACATACTTGCTTCTTGGAAGGAAAGCTATGACAAGCCTAGACAGTGTATTAAAAAGCTGAGAGAACACTTTGTCAACAAAGGCCTGTAGAGTCAAAGATGTGGTTTTTCCAGTAGTCATGTACAGATGTGAGGGTTGGACCATAAAGAAAGCTGAGCGCCAAAGAATTGATGCCTTCTAATTGTGGTGCTAGAGAAGACTCTTGAGAGATCCTTGGACAACAAGGAGATTAAACCAGTCAATCCTAAAAGAAATCAACCCTGAATATTCATTGGAAGGACTGATGCTGAAGCTGAAGCTCCAACACTCTGACCACCTAATCAAAGGGTCATTAGAAAAGACTGACTCTGGGAAAGGTTAAAGGCAGAAGAAGAGGGTGGTAGGGGATGAAATGGTTAGATAGCATCACTGACTCAATGGAAGTGAATTTGAGTAAACTCCGGGAGACAGTGAAAGACAGGGAAGGCTGGCGTGCTACAGTCCATGGGGTTGGACACAACTTAACAAGTGAACAACAACAAATATATTTGTGACAATATGGATGAACCTGAGGGCATTATGCTAAGTGAAATAATTCAGAGAAAGACAAATATCATGGATCTCAGTTCAGTTCAGTCGCTCAGTCATGTCTGACTCTTTGTGACTCCATGGACGTAGAATGCCAGGCTCACCTGTCTTTCACTATCTCCCAGCATTTACTCAAATTTATGTCCATTGAGTCAGTGATGCTATCTAAACATCTCATCCTCTGCTGCCCTCTTCTCCTTTTGCCTTTAATCAGCACGCCAGGCTTCCCTGTCCATCGCCGACTCCCGGAACTTGCTCAACCTCATGTCCATCAAGTCCATGATCCAGTGTTTTTCATTTTCCATGAAAAACAAATGGGTTTTCATTTGTTCTGAAAACCCAGCATCCTTTATTGTCCCCTTCTACTCCTGCCTTCAATCTTTCCCCAAATCAGGGTCTTTTCCAATGAGCCAGTTCTTCGCATCAGGTAGCCAAAGCATTGGAGTTTCAGCTTCATCATCAGTCCTTCCAATGAATATTCAAGACTGATTTCCTTTAGGATTGACTGATCTGACAAGGCTGTAGTCCATGTGATCAGTTTCAGAATCTCACTATATATGAAATCTAAGGGAAAAAAAAAAAAGAAACAAAACAAAAGTGAATCCTTGGATACAGAAACAGATTGGTTGTTACCAGAAGCAAGGGGTGGGGACAGGCAAAATGGTTGAAGAGGATCAATAGGTACAAACTTCCAGATATAAAATAAATAAGTCATGGAATGTATAGCATAATGGCTGCAGCTAAAAATACTATGCTGTATATTTAAAGGTTGTTAAGAAAGTAAATCTTGAAAGTTCTCATCACCAGAAAAAGAATATTAACTATATGTGGTGATGCATGTTAACCAGACATTACAGTGACCACGTCCATGGAATTCTCCAGGCCAAAATACTGTAGTGGGTAGCCTTTCTCTGCTCCCGGGGATCTTCCCAACCTAGGGATCAAACCCAGGTCTCCCTCATAGCAGGTGGATTCTTTACCAGCTGAGCCACAAGTGAAGCCCAAGGACACTGGAATAGGGAGCCTATCCCTTCTCCAGTGGAGCTTCCCAATCCAGGAATTGAACCAGTTTCCTGCATTGCAGGTGGATTCTTTACCAACTGAGCTTTGAGGGAAGCCCACAGTCTTGCAATATATATAAACATTAAATCATTACGGGTTGTACACCTGAAACTAATATAATGTTGTTGTTTAGACACTAAGTTGTGTCCAATTCTTTGCCACCCCATGGACTGTAGCTTGCCAGGCTGCTCTGTCCATGGGATTCTCCAGGCAAGAATACCGGAATGAGTTGCCATTTCCCTCTCCAGAGGCTCTTCCCGACCCAGGGATTGAACCTGCATCTCCAACACTGGCAGGCAGATTCTTCACCACTGAGCCAGTAGGGAAGCCCAGTGTTATATACCATCAACATTTTTTAAATTTTTATACTGGAGTAAGTAGTCCTTCCCTTCTCCAGGGGATCTGCCCAACCCAGGGATCGAACCCAGGTCACCCTCACTGCAGGCAGATTCTTTACCAGCTGAGCCACAAGGGAAGCCCTTTAAATTTAAAGTTTTTCTAAAAAAGTAAGATTATGGATAGGATGATGGAAGGTGGATGTCTGCTTACTTGAGCACTCCTGCACCACAGTTTCCACTTTTAGGCTTCTCAAATGTTCTAGGAAACAAATATCTTAGATATTTGTTTTGAAAACCCAACCTCCCTCATGGTGCTCTGTAAAATGAAGAAAAACTTTCTAACTCACAGTGTTACTTGCCTTCAAAAACCTTCAAGTGGTAAGACAATTTACATCGCCCAGTCCTGGGGTATTACACCAACACCTTACTGTTCACTCATATATTTTTAACAGTAAATTCAAGAAGCTTTTACTGTTGCTAGTATTTGCATTTTGATTGCTTGTGCAGTTTGGGCTTGCCAAATCATCTTCATTCAAGGGCCATATACACGAAGATCAATCTAACTCTATCTTTAGTTTTTAAAAAAGCCAAACTTCTCATTAAAAATTAAGAAGGATAAAAAAGCAAAGAAATTTTAATAAGTAAAATAAATAGTCCCAAAATAAATCCACACACTTAAGGTCAATTAATTTATGACAAAGGAGGAAAGAATATACAATGAAGAAAAGATAACCTCTTCAATAAGTGGTTCTGGGAAAACTGTACAGTTTAGCTACATAAACTGTAGCAATATTTTTTTTTTGGTCTAGCTGCTAAAGTAAAAGAAATAAGAGCAAAATTAAATAGGGCCTTACTAAATTGAAAAGCACTGGCACAGCATAGGAAGCTATCAACAAAACAAAAAGACAACCTACAAATGGGAGAAAACATGTGCAAATAATATGACCAACAAGCAGTTAATATCCTAAACACAAACACCTCATCCAACCTAATATCAAAAAACCAAACAGCAGGATTTAAAAATGGGCAAAAAATCTGAATAGACATTTTTCCAAAAAAAGACATGCAAATGGCTAACAGGTTCATGAAAAAATGCTCAACATCACTAATCATAAGAGAAATGCAAATCAAAATCACAATGAGAGGAATTCCCTGATGGTCCAGTGGTTAGGACTCAGCACTCTCACTGCTGAGGGCCTGGGTTCGATCCCTGGTCAGAGACCTAAAATCTCACAAGTCTCACAGCATGGCTTGGCAAAAAAAAAAAAAAAAAAAAAGAATTGCAATGAGATACTACCTCATACCTGTTAGAATGGCTATCATTAAAAAGACCACAAGTAACAAATGCTGGTGAGGATATAGAGAAAAGGGACCCTCCTAGGTTGTTGGTGGGAATGTAAACTGGTGCAGCCACTATGGAAAACAGAATGGAGGTTTCTCAAAAAATTAAAATAGAACTACCATCAGTTCAGTTCAGTCGCTCAGTCGTGTCCGACTCTTTGCAACCCCATGAATCACAGCATGCCAGGCCTCCTGTCCATCACCAACTCCCGGAGTTCATTCAGACTCATGTCCATCAAGATAGTGATGCCATCCAGCCATCTCATCCTCTGTCACCCCCTTCTCCTCCTGCCCCCAATCCCTCCCAGCATCAGAGTCTTTTCCAATGAATCAACTCTTCGCATGAGGTGGCCAGAGTACTGGAGTTTCAGCTTCAGCATCATTCCTTCCAAAGAAATCCCAGGGCTGATCTCCTTCAGAATGGACTGGTTGGATCTCCTTGCAGTCCAAGGGACTCTCAAGAGTCTTCTCCAACACCATACTTCAAAAGCATCAATTCTTCGGCGCTCAGCCTTCTTCACAGTCCAACTCTCACATCCATACATGACCACAGGAAAAACCATAGCCTTGACTAGACGGACCTTAGTCGGCAAAGTAATGTCTCTGCTTTTGAATATACTATCTGGGTTGGTCATAACTTTTCTTCCAAGGAGTAAGCGTCTTTTAATTTCATGGCTGCAGTCACCATCTGCAGTGATTTTGGAGCCCCAAAAAATAAAGTCTGACACTGGTTCCACTGTTTCCCCATCTATTTCCCATGAAATGATGGGACCAGATGCCATGATCTTCGTTTTCTGAATGTTGAGCTTTAGGCCAACTTTTTCACTCTCCACTTTCACTTTCATCAAGAGGCTTTTGAGTTCCTCTTCACTTTCTGCCATAAGGGTGGTGTCATCTGCATATCTGAGGTTATTGATGTTTCTCCCGGAAATCTTGATTCCAGCTTCTGCTTCTTCCAGTCCAGCGTTTCTCATTATGTACTCTGCATAGAAGTTAAATAAGCAGGGTGACAATATACAGCCTTGACGTACTCCTTTTCCTATTTGGAACCAGTCTGTTGTTCCATGTCCAGTTCTAACTGTTGCTTCCTGACCTGCATGCAGATTTCTCAAGAGGCAGGTCAGGTGGTCTGTATTCCCATCTCTTTCAGAATTTTTCACAGTTTATT
The DNA here is from genome assembly GCF_016772045.2 of Ovis aries. Classification (NCBI taxonomy): domain Eukaryota; kingdom Metazoa; phylum Chordata; class Mammalia; order Artiodactyla; family Bovidae; genus Ovis; species Ovis aries. The sequence continues at coordinate 34,122,666 of NC_056069.1, read as the reverse complement.
GTGATCCACACAGTCAAAGGCTTTGGCATAGTCAATAAAGCAGAAATAGATGTTTTTCTGGAACTCTCTTGCTTTTTCCATGATCAATGGATGCTGGCAATTTGATCTCTGGTTCCTAGAGAGTATTAAACTTAGTGAAATAAGTCAGATAGAGAAATATGTTCTGTTATGCCTTATATGTGGAATAAAAAATGAAACAAACAAATTTATATAACAAAACAGAAATAGACTCACAGATGTAGAGAACAAACTAATGGTTACCAGTGAGGAAAGGGAATGGGGAGGGGGCAAAATAGAGATGTGGGATTAAAACATACAAACTACTATCTATAAAGTAAATAAGATATAAAGACATATTGTACAGCACAGAGAAATCCAGCCATTATTTGATAATAACTTTAAATAGATTATCTCTAAAAATACTGAATCACTATGTTGTACACCTTAAACTAACAATATTGTAAATCAACTATAATAAAAAATACTAAGCTAAAAAAAAGTAAAATAAGGGCTATAATATATGTCTAAAGAATAAAGGACAAACAAAAAGAAGAAAACGTAGGGGAAAGGGATGAAATGAAGCAAGACGAAAAGACAATCATAGATACAAAAACTCTTACACAGAAGTAACAGAGGGAGAGAGGGAGAGAAGGAGAGGGTTGAGACAAAGGAGGGTGGTACACCGGAAGGAAATGGAGAATCCAGGGGTAAAGCACACATGGGATGTGATCTTGCTTCTCTACACACCCATCCAAGAGCAGAATCCAACATCCTGGGCACGACTTCCCAGAGGTCCATGGTAGTGAGAACCATTCCTTTCAACTGAGATCACTGCCCTTTCCATACTTGTAGGAAAGAAGCGTCCATCCCAACACTCAACCCTCTTCTCATCTGTTGACCCATGTACTAATGAATGCTAAAGAATTCTAGTTTATACTTTTCAGATTTCTGGGGTTTTGTGGGATATTCACTTTGCTAACATAATATACAAAAAAAGAGCCTCAATTTTTCAAAAAATAACAGTTACAGCCATTAAAGATGAAATCTCTAGGGTCACAGCTCCAATCTCTCATTTTGCAAATGGAAAAACCAAGACTGAGATGACTTTCCCAGGGTCTTATAGCCTGGCAAGGAGATAGCATGAACTGGATCAGGGAGGGGGCAGAGTATGAGTGCCATGGACATGAAGGCAGATCATTTTCAGAAAAAAGACACCACTAAAACAGTCTGAGTCTTTGTCATTCATTTTTTCCACCACACATCTGTACACTTGGCTCTGTCATGTTACCACTTCCTGGTGTAGGGATTGTTTTCCTTTCAAGAATAAATAAACAGTACAAGCCAATAAACTCTAGAATGATAAATGCCCTCTTATCTCAATATTTTCTTCCCAGAAGATGGAATATTACAAACAAGGAAAATTCTTTTCACCAAAATAATAAATATTTATCATAAGACACAAACAGGACACTACAGAGAGCCTAGCGGTAATTTTACTTTCTGTCCGTGCAAAATTCTCTCCAAGTCCTTGGGGGTGTCAGCCCAGGGTAGACACACGGAGTGAAGCTGGCTAACTGATCCTGAATACATTTGGCCACATTCTGAGTCCAGCTGCCTGAGTGAGACATGGCATTGTGGTATCAGTTCCACTTAGGCAAATTCCAAGCACTAGCTTGCCTGTCCCAAGCCAAACCCTTCTCAGTCATGTCTAACTCTTTGAGACCATACGTACTGTATTCTGCCAGGCTCCTCCGTCAATGGGATTTCCCAGGCAAGACTACTGGAGTGAATTGCCATTTCCTCCTCCAGGGGATCTTCCCAACCAAGGGATTGAAACTGCATCTCCTGTGGCTCCTTCACTGGCAGGCAGAGTCTTTACCACTGGGCCACCTGGGAAGCCCATTCTAAACCCACCCACCAAGAGGCAAGTGCAATGCCCACACTGACCAAAGTCCCAATACTTTTGAGAGGTATCTTTGGAGATGTAGGAATACATGTGAAAATACACTGAAAACTCCCATGATTCTGACCTCAGAGCTGAAAGAATCCAGGTCAAAGACTCTTATTTCATTGATACACTGAATTGAAATGAACAGGTTATGAGCACTTATTGAGTATCTACTGTATACAGGGCACTAGATCAGTGGTTGCCCAGGTGTGCCTGGGGGAGAGTAAAAGGCAAGTACATTCTAACATAAAACTGTTTGCATTCCAATTTTGAGAAATTGTTAATTCAGGTTACAACTGGCCTTTTTCTTGTTCCTACTCCTTGCCTGTTTTGTATGCTGTTCTGACAAAGGCCTCTCTAAGAAAGTACTATGGAAAATTTTAGGTTAAGCAAGACAATTCAAAACATTTCTTTGCTAATTTAAAACTCAAAGATGATACCTGAATATCAATAAGTCTTGCTACCAGAATCCCTTGTACGCCTATTGATTTGGTTTTGTGGGGACAGGGGCAGGGAGCATGGTCATAAGTCATCCCTGTGACAATACAACAGAACTTCCCAACTAGAGAACATTCCTATTGCAGCTTCTAAGCCACACTTTGGGTCTCAGTTTTTCTACTTAAAGCAGGATGCTGAAGTTTCTTCCTCTCAATGATCCTTTCATTCTTCATGAGGAATATGTCTGCCAACCACATCAAAGTATCCAGACATTAGTTGGAAGACCTGGTGCCTCTTGCTTCAAACAGTCCTATAATAAATAGCTAATGTGCAGAGAAATGACTTTTGTAATCTAGGAGGCAGAGAGGACAGAACATGGGTTCAAGTGGGGTCCCCCACAGTGTAGGCACACATAGCTCTAGTACCCTTGGAAATTCAGTTACAATAGACTGACCTAGATGTGATCCTGCCAAAGGCAAGGAGCATACTAGGTGGCATTTGATGGATTCTTCTAGCCTTATAAATTTGATTTTTGAGTCTATGCCCCTAAGAGATCTGAATTAAAGAGATCAGCATTATTGAATTTTGTAGAAAATACAGCCATAGGACTGATGCACTTAACTTCCTTTACTGGGCATTCTATTACAAAGAAAATGGATAGCCATGCTTCAAGAAGCTGGAGGAACTGGGAGGAAAAATACAGCCAGCATCTTGTGTGTGTACACACGCGCTCAGTCATGTCCAACTCTTTACGACCCCATGGACTGTAGCCCACAAGACTCCTCTGTCCATGGAATTTTCCAGGCAAGAATACTGAAATGGGTTGCCATTTCCTACTCCAGGAAATCTTTCCAAGCCAGGGACTGAACCTGAGTCTCTTGTGTTTCCTGCTCTGGCAGGTGGATTCTTTACCACTGCGGCACTAGGGAAGCCCCTAGCATCTTCTACTAGAGGACAATATGAGAAATAATTTATGCTGACCCTTTCTGTGAAGTGCTAATATTTTAAAGATAAAATTTCCCAAGATTACTTCACACTCTAATATATATTAAGCTCCCATTCATGGACATCACAAGGTGCCAAGCACAACAAGCAAGAAAAAGGACAACAGAAAGCAATCGGTCAGACTTTAAATGCCTACATTTGGCAAATGGTAAGCTTTTATCAGTTGCTTAGAAATTCTCAAAGCGTCACCTGTTGGTGTTCTGCATCAGAACCACCAAGACAGCCTTACAGAAATGCAGAGACCTGGGTCTCAGCTAATGTCAGTGGCATAGAATCTCCAAGTGAAGGGCTTTTTTTCTCCAGGTCCCCTAGTGACTATGAAGTACCCTACAGTTTGAGACTGCCGCCACAGGAACAATCTCAAGTCCGTATTATTCAGGAGGCTCCAGTACAGGCCTCAATGAGGGAATGATTCAATTATATGGGGCTAAAATTTACTAAGAATCTCATCCTCCCATTTCCGTCTTATACTCAAGCTCACATTCCAAAGGAATTCCTTTGGCTCTTAAGGTTGAGAGGAAATTGCTGATGTTCCTGAATTACCCTTAATAATAGCTCAGCCACACTTGAAGAGCTGAAGACAGTCATGCTTGATTAATTTGGACCTGTTAAAACAGAGATTGCACTAACTTGGGAGAAGTCAGAATCAGTAGTCCTTTTTACTAAAAGATTTTTTTTTCCCCTCTGTGGAATAATAATGTATTCTAACTCAAAAACTAAAGCCAAATTTTAGGTCTGGACTTTTGACTTTTATGTGGGTTGAGATATACTTAAGATTTTCCCAACCACTTCATCTATCCCCTGGTCCATCATTACCAACTGCTGTGAATTTTTTTCCTAGCATTCTGGTTCCGAATCCAAATAGCAAAGATAAAGAAATAATCATTATTAAAACAGACAATAGGACTTCCCCGGTGGTTCTGTGGTTGGGAATTCACCTGCCAATGCAGGAAACATGGGTTCCATTACTGGTCTGGGAAGATCCCACATGCCATGGGGCAATAAAGCCCGTAAGCCGCAACTACTGAGCCCCTGGGCCCCAACTACTGAAGCCCGTGAGCTCTAGACCCGTGCTCTGCAACGAGAGAACTGCAATGAGAAGCCCACACACCATGACTAGAGAGTAGTCCCTTCTCACAACAAATAGAAAAACCCTGTGAGCAGCAAGGAAGACTCAGTGCAGTCAGAAATACGATAAATAAACAATAAACATACACTACGCCGAGCATTGATTTCCTCAGTTCTTCCTCAGAGTATTTCTTTTCATCATCATAACCTTGGGGGTAGATGTTATTAGCCCTATTTTACATCTGAGGCTAAGGAATTGCATAGCTACTAAATGATAAAACCAGAGATGATACCTGGTCTCAGCCCTTCACCAAAGGAAAAACAGGGAGCTGCCTTTATTATACTAGCATCTTCTTTCACTCCAAACCCACTTGAAGGGGGCTGCATGTTTGTTAGCCTCGGGAATAATAATGCCCTGGAGAAAAGGGGACTTGAAAGTCCATCTGACTCAGTTTGAATCAAGAAAGCATTTCTCTAACAAGATGTATAACCTTGAGCAAAGCCAGTCACTCTCTCTGTGGCTCAGTTTATAAAAGATAAACATCTCCTATAAAACAAGGTACCATTTATTCCATTCTGATGAGGGGTAATCGAAATCAGAAAGTAACAATGTGAAACCTTCTAACATCACAAGTAACAGTTGAAAATTAGCTCTTGTTCTTTCCTTCTTTGTTTCTTAAATATCAAAATATTCTTCTAAAATATCACTGAGGCAGTTTGTGAAAAGAATGAAGAATCAGAAAGAGTAAACCAAGGAAGCAAAGAGCTCCTGGAGAGTGAAAGGAAAAGGAAATATAAGCAGAGGGAATACGAATACCTGTATAGAAGGAAACAACAGATGGCCACCGGAACCACACTTCTTCCATTGGACAAATTTGTGACAATCATTCTAATAGAAGTTCCATCATGTCTTAATGAACACAGAAACCTCACTTAGCAGCATATCAAAAAGAACAAGTTAAAGAAATCTACGTTCTCACATCCAATAAAAGGTTCTCCCTTTAAGAATACACATGCCCCCTTGAAATTTGAGTTTTATTATTGCTGAAACATGTTAAGAATTGTCTCCATAATACCACACATCATACTGGATTCTATGGCTGACAAAATAGTTGCAGCTTTATGAAGTCACCTGAGTAGTAAGTACCACATCATCACACCATCAGATGATAAACACACATCTCAACATCTCCTGTCTTGGCCACCACAGCACAACCCTTGCAAAGAAGTATTCCCAGCTTCTTGTTCTAAGACAGGCCCTCCTAAGGCCACCACAGCACCTCAGAACTAGAGAAAGAAGCTCCCAGAGTTCCTCTTTTCTCCTGAGATGAGCACACTGAGGGCTGTTTCTCCCCTCCCTTGGCCATCACCCTACTGAGAGTTGCAGGAGAGAACACTTGTCCAATGACACCACCTTGTCCTGCTCGACCATCAGTTCTAATACATCACATCCCCTATTACCTGTTAACCAGAAACCTGAACTCCTACATCATCCATCATCTCAAGCATTCTTTACACCTACTACTCGGATCCACTTTCCCAACTATCCTCTACCTCTAAAATTCTTCCAGCTATCAGTCATCAGCAAACACTTTTGTTATGGGTTGAACTATGTCCCTGCCCACCCAAATTGCTATGCATAAATCCTAATCCTCAGTACCTCAGAGTGTGACCTAATATAAAAATAGGGTCATTGCAACTCACAGATTGGGAGAAAATGTTTTCAAATGATGTGATCAACAAGGGTTTAGTCTCCAAAATTTAAAAACAGCTCATGCAGCTCAATATAAAAAGAAAAAAAAAAAAACAATCAAAAAAAGGGGAGAAGATCTAAAGAGACATTTCTCCAAAGAAGACATACAGATAGCCAAGAGGCACATGAAAAGATACTCATCAGTGCCAGTTATTGGAGCAATGAAAATCAAAACTATAATGAGATTATCACCTTCCTCCAGTCAAAGTGGCTAAAATCCACAAACAATAAATGCTGGAGAGGGTGTAGAGAGAAGGAAGCCCTCCCACACTGTTGTTCAGTTCAGTTTAGTCGCTCAGTCGTGTCTGACTCTTTGCAACCCCATGAATCGCAGCATGCCAGGCCTCCCTGACCATCACCATCTCCCGGAGTTCACTCAGACTCATGTCCATCAAGGCAGTGATGCCATCCAGCCATCTCATCCTCGGTCGTCCCCTTCTCCTCCTGACCCCAATCCCTCCCAGCATCAGAGTCTTTTCCAATGAGTCAACTCTTCGCATGAGGTGGCCAAAGTACTGGAGCTTTAGTTTTAGCATCATTCCCTCCAAAGAAATCCCAGGGCTGATCTCCTTCAGAATGGACTGGTTGGATCTCCTTGCAGTCCAAGGGACTCTCAAGAGTCTTCTCCAACACCACAGTTCAAAAGCATCAATTCTTCAGCACTCAGCCTTCTTCACAGTCCAACTCTCACATCCGTACATGACCACTGGAAAAACCACAGCCTTGACTAGATGGACCTTAGTTGGCAAAGTAATGTCTCTGCTTTTGAATATACTATCTAGGTTGGTCATAGCTTTTCTTCCAAGGAGTAAGCATCTTTTAATTTCATGGCTGCAGTCACCATCTGCAGTGATTTTGGAGCCCCCCAAAATAGAGTCTGACACTGTTTCCACTGTTTCCCCATCTACTTCCCATGAAGTGATGGGACTGGATGCCATGATCTTCGTTTTCTGAATGTTGAGCTTTAAGCCAACTTTTTCACTCTCCTCTTTCACTTTCATCAAGAGGCTTTTTAGCTCCTCTGCACTTTCTGCCATAAGGGTGGTATCATCTGCATATCTGAGGTTATTGATATTTCTCCCAGCAATCTTGATTCCAGCTTGTGTTTCTTCCAGTTGGTGGGAATGTAAATTGGGACAGCCACTATGGAGAACAGTATGGAGGTTCCCTAAAAAAACTAAAAACAGAGCTACCATATGATCCAGCAGTCCCACTCCTGGGCATATATCTGGAGAAAAACATGGTCCAAAAGGATACATGCACACCAATGTTAACTGCAGCACTGTTTACAATACCCAAGACACGGAAGCAACCCGAATGTCCGTCAACAGAGAAATGAATAAAGGAGACGTGGTGCGTATATACAGTGGAATATTACTCAGCCTTTAAAAAGGTGAAATAATGTATTTGCAGCAACATGGGTGGACCTAGAGAGTGTCATACTGAGTGAATTAAGTCAGACAGAGAAGGAGAAATATAACATCCCTTATATGCAGAATCTAAAAAGAAATTATACAAACAAACGTATTTACAAAACAGAAACATACTCACAGACTTAAGAGAACAAACATGGTTACCAAGGGGGAAGGATGGAGGGAGGAAGGAGTAAGGAGTTTGGGATTGATATATACACACTGCTTGCTATATTTGAAATGGATAACCTACAAGGTCCTATTGTATACCACAGGGAACTCTGCCTAATGTTACGTGGCAGCCTGGATGGGAGGGGGGTTTGGGGAGAATGGATACATGTGTATGTATGGTTGAGTCCCTTTGCAGTCCTCCTGAAACTATCACAACATTGCTAACCAGCTATACTCCATTACAAAATAAAAGTTTTTTTAAAAAAATAGGATCATGGCACACTGATGAAAGAGAGTGAAGACACAAACAAACTGAAAGATACATTGTACTCAGAGACTGGAAGAGTTAATGGTGTTAAACTGACCATACTACTCAGGGCAACCTACAGATTCAGTTCAATCCCTATCAAAATTCCAATGGCATTTTTCATGGAACTATAATAAATAGCTCTAAAATTTGTATAGAAACACAAAAAAACCTGAACAGTCAAAACAATCTAGAGAAAGAACAAGGCTGAAAGCATATGTGCCCTGATTTTAAAACTATAACACAAAGCTACAGTCACCAAAATTTTGGCAGTGCCACAAAAACAGACTCATAAATCAATGGAACAGAATAGAGAGCCCAGAAATAAAGCCACACTTACATGGACAGTTAATCTATGAAAAAAAGGGTCAAGGATATACAAAAGGACAGACTCTTCAGTTAATGGTATTTTGAAAACTAGACAGCTACTTGCAAAAGAATCAAACTAGACTACTTTCTCACACCATAAACAAAAATATCAAATGGACTAAGCACTTAGGTATAAGAGCTGAATCGTAAAATTCCTGGAAGAAAACAGGCAGTAGGTTCTCTGATATTGGTCTTAGCAATAGTTTTTGTGAAAACAGATGGGACCTAATTAAACTCAAAATCTTTTGCACAGGAAAGGAAATTATCAACAAATAAAAAGACTGCCTACTGAATGGTAGAAAATATTTGCTAATGATATGTCTGACAAGGCATTGATATCCAAAGTATACAAAGAACTCATCAGTTCAGTTCAGTTCAGATCAGTCACTCAGTCATGTCCAACTCTTTGCAACCCCATGAATTGCAGCACATCAGGCCTCCCTGTCCATCACCAACTCCCAGAGTTCACCCAAACTCATGTGCATCGAGTAGGTGATGCCATCCAGCCATCTCATCCTCAGTCGTCCCCTTCTCCTCCTGCCCTCAATCCCTCCCAGCATCAGAGTCTTTTCCAATGAGCCAATTCTTCGCATGAGGTGGCCAAAGTACTGGAGTTTCAGCTTTAGCATCATTCCTTCCAAAGAAATCCCAGGGCTGATCTCCTTCAGAATGGACTGGTTGGGTCTCCTTGTAGTCATACTCAACTTTAACAAAAATCCAATTTAAAAGTGGCAGAGAACTTGAATAGACATTTTTCCAAAGAGGATGTGCAGATGGCAAATAGGCACATAAGGTCTTCCCTGGCAATCTAATAGTTAAGAATCCAACTGCCAATGCATGGGACATGGGTTTGACCCCTGGTCCTGGAAGATTCTACATGCTGTGGGACAACTAAGCCTGGGCACAACTACTGAACTGACATCCTACAACAACTGAAGCCCACATGCCCTAGAGTCCGCACTCTGAAGCAAGAGAAGCCACTGCAATGACAAGTGTGTGCCCCACAATGAAGAAGAGCCCCTGCTCGGTGCAACTAGAGGAAAGCCTATCTGCAGCAACAAAGACCCAACACAGCCAAAAATAAAAGTACACGAATAATTAGAAATAAAGCAAATAGGAATATGAAAAGATGTTCAGCATCACTAATCATCCAGAAAATGTAAATCAAAACCAAATGAGGTATCATCTCACATTTGTCAGATAAAGTATTGGCAAGGAAGTGGGGGAAAAGGAAGCCTCAAGCACTGCTGGTGGGAACGTAAACTGGTATAGCCACTAGGAAAACAGTATGGAGGTCCTTCAAAAAATTAAAAACAGAACTACCATACAATCCAGTAATATATATATAGTTTATACAATAGACTCTTTATTGCTCAGCCATAAAAGAGAATGAGATCTTGCCATTTACAACAATGTGGATGAACCTAAAGAGTATCGTGCTAAGTGAAGTGTCAGACAGAGAAAGACAAATACTATGCAATTTCATTTATATGTGGAATCTAGGAAAACAAAACAAACGAACAAATACAATAAAACAGAGACAGTCATAGACACAAAGAACAAACAGGAGTTGCTGGGGGTGGGATGGAAGATGAGAGAAACAGATGAGGGAGATTAAGAGGTATAAACCTACATTTCAAAATAAATGAGTCATGGGTATGAAATGTACAGTGTAGGGAATACAGTCAATAAGTACATAATACCTTTGTATGCTGGCAGATGGTAACTAGACTTATTGTAGTAATCATCTTGAAATGTATAGAAATATCCAATCACTATTTTGTGCACCAGGAGCTAACGCAGTGCTACAGGTCAATACTTCAAAATCACACAAACTCATAGAAAAAGAGATCTGATTTGTAGCTACTAGGGTCAGCAGTTGGGTGAAGGGTAATTGGAGATCCCTGTAGCTCAGATGGTAAAGAATCTGCTTGCAATACAGGAGACCCAGGTTCGATCCCTGGTCAGGAAGATCCTCTAGAGAAGGGAATGGCAACCCGCTCCAGTATTCTTGTCTGGAGAATCCCATGGACAGAAGACCCTGGCAGACTACAGTCCATGGGGTCACAAAGAATCAGACACAACTGAGCAAGTAACATTACTACTATTAGTTAAAAGGTACAAACTTCCAGTTATAGCATTAATAAGTACCAGAAATATCATGTACAACATAAATATAATTAACTCTCCCATATATGTGAATATTGTTAAGAGTAAATCCTGAGTACTCATCATAAGGAAAAAGATAAACCTTTTATTTATTTAATTTTGTATCTGTATGAGATGCCAGATGTTCACTAGACTTATTATGATAATCAATTCATGATGAATGTAAGTAAAAATAGTATGCTGTACACCTTAAACTTATACAGTGCTATATTTCAATTATCTCGCAGTAAAACTAGGAGAAACAAAATTAAAATTAAAAATAAAATGCAAAAAATAGGATCACTGCAAATACGATCAGTTAAGTTAGAATTAAGTCATATGGGAGTAGGGAGGCTTTCTATTAATAATTCAACATGACTAGTGTCCTCATAAAAAGGAGAAATTTGGAAACAGGCACACGCTCAGGGAGAATGTCATGTTGGATTTATGCTGCCCGAGCAAAGAACTACCAGAAGCTAAGTGAGAGGCCTGGAACAGATTTCTCCCTGATGGCTACAACAGGAACATGGCCCTTTCAAACATCTTGATTTCAGACTTCTGGCCTTCAAAACTATGAGACAATAAATTTCTGTTGTCCCAAGTCACCCAGTTTGTGGTACTTTGCTATTCAGCTCCATCCAGCTCATTCAATTCTTCTCTGAACACCTCCTTGTCCTAGCTGTTTTGTGGTGACACAAGTCTCCTCCACCGCCCTCTTGAAAGAAGGACTTATTCTTCTCATATCCCTCCATTCCTCAAAGTCTGGAAGTGGAGTAGGTACCCATCTTGCTCCCATTGCTCCCTCTAAACCATTCCTTCTCTCTCTTTGCTCAGAAGTTCAGATCTTGTAAAGTTCAAGCCTAACACTCTCCCTACTTGGTACTGTCACCTACAAATCCTGGCCACTCTTCATCACTTATTGATTACATTTTATCACCTGCTACACAAGTGCCTTTCTTCCCCTACTCCCGTCAAAAATAGTAACACTAATAATAATAATTACTGGCATCAACACTCTCGTGTCTCAGTTCCTTCACCTCCTCAGGTCCAAAGGTTGTTTCCTCCAGGCCCAGACAGCAATTAATCTTGCCATCACCATTAACTGTGTCACCTACAATATAGCCTCAAGCTTCCCACTCTGAACACCATGTTCTATATGTTCAGTTCATTCACTCTGTACACGTTTTCCAGCAGTTCTTTGCTTCCTTTTACCAAGGTTTCCAACCCACGATCATCCTACTTTCCCTCTCAATCACTCTTCTTAGAAGTCTTTCCCTCTCTTACTGTCCCGTTTGAATCCCAACAGTCCTTAATTAGAATGACTGCCTTGGAAACACCTTTCACTCTTTCTCTCTTTTCATTTTAGCACAATTATATGGCAAAAGCTCCAACTCTGACAAAACCCATCAATCTGCCTACTGCAGATCTCGGTCTGAGAAGCTGAATTTGCTAGAGTAAATATACAAGTATGTTGTTTGATCTCCCTTTAAAGTTATGACTGTGGAAATACATTTAGCAGCTACTGTCCAACCCCATCAATTACCTACCATTCTCCCAGTCAGAACCTTTCATTCCTTGAAAAGTTGAACCCCTGGATTTTCATCACATTTCCTGTGATTTATTGGTGATCATAATATTCAAATAACAGACCCATTTAAAACTTTGGAACAGTATGATATGTTAGTTGACCTATTCATTACAATTGATCTTGCCCGCAACCTTACCTTAAGCACACACTTCAGGGTTTATACTCTAGATGTTTGTCATTACTAACATCATATAATCTCAGTTTCTTGCATTTTACTCTCTAATATTTAACTTCTATCTTTCCAGTTCGCTTTATCTTTCATATTCACTCCAAAACTCCCTTGGTCCTACTGGGTCATCAAATCCATTGAGCCTACCACCTACCCTTCTCAAACCTCTCCTTCACATCTTACCAAATTTAGATCCAAGCTCTATCATTTTAATCACTCTGGCATACATCCTCATCTAGCTTGCTTCCTTACTACTTATCTGACAAAGTTTATAGAATCCTTCTCTTGTTTAGGGCTTCCATGATAGCTCAGTCAGTAAAGAATCCACCCGCAATGCAGGAGACCCCGGTTTGATTCCTGAGTTGGGAAGATCTGCTAGAGAAGAGATAGGCTACCCACTCCAGTACTCTTGCCTGGAAAATCCCATGGATGGAGAAGTCTGGTAGGCTGCAGTCCATGGGGTCACTAGGAGTTGGATATGACTGAGCAACTTCACTTGCATTGGAGAAGGAAATGGCAACCCACTCAGTGTTCTTGCCTGGAGAATCCCAGGGATGGGGGAGCCTGGTGGGCTGCCATCTATGGGGTCACACAGAGTTGAACATGACTGAAGCAACTGGGCAGCAGCAGCAGCCAGCATTCTTGGGCTTCCCAGTGGCTCAGCTGGTAAAGAATCTGCCTGCAATGCAGGAGACCTAGGTTAAACTCCTGGGTTGGGAAGCTCCCCTGGAGAAGAGAAAGGCTACCCACTCCAGTATTCTGGCCTGGAAAATTCCATGAACTTTTCTCTTGTTTAACCACAATGTTGTGGGGTGACCAACCCTCAGGTCTAGATCTTCTCATCTCAGACTCCACCTACTCCCCAAGTGCCTAATCTAGCCCAACAGCTTCACACTGGATCCGTATGATGACTCCCAAATCACAACCCCTGATCAAACTCTTGCGCATATCCAATCACTCACAGCATACGTCTTAGTATCCTGGAACCCTAACTCATGATTGCTACTCTATAGTTTCTAAAAATATCTCCTCCTCCAATCTCCTAGTAAATGAAAGACTATTTCATTACTACACTATTTGTCCAGTAAGAGTATTCTTTGATTTTTCCCTTTCTCAGACTCTCCACATTCAGTTCATCAGAAAGGCTGGTTCACATTACCATCTCAACACATCCATGAGAATGAATGGATGGATGCATAACTGAGAGCGTGTGAGGAACTGTACTGTACCAGAAGTAGAAAAACTACTTTTACAGTCCAAAGATACAACTGACAGCATGCATTTTTAACATTAATTTTTAAGAACTCATGAGGAACATATGAGGAAATGAAACCTGTAATAAAGATGCTGAGATTTACAGCAAGTCCTCACTTCTCAAATTTGATCACTTCCACTTAAATTACTGGTAAGGTCTGCCCAGTAACTATTTGGGGAAATCGAATTTTCCTTATGTTAACTAGTTTCAATAAGTTCTGGCATGCTGCATTTTCACATCCTTGCCTCCAAAACATAATAAATCCCAAAACTTCTATAATCTATTGATTGGCAGAGACTGCTCAGGTGAAAACTTGGAGAACAAAACTAATTAAACTAACTTTCTAGATGAAAGGAGCAATAGCTTTGATGTACCAGAGCAGAAAGAAAATGAGTCCTATCAAATTATCTCTGGGAGCAACCTCTGAGGGTGGAATAATTAGGTATTTTCCTCAACTCCATGTTTTAATGAGATATTTTCAATCTGCTTTTCAACCCAAATTCAATTAAAAATGTAAACAGTATTTTTAGGAATGAAAAACATTCACTCACTTTTCTTCACATATACAAAAAACATGAATGCCTCTAAAAATGGCTTTGTTGTTGTTGTTCAGATGCTAAGTTGTGACCAACTCTGGGACCCCAGGATTGTAGCTACCAGCCTCCTCTGTCCATGTGATTTGCCAGGCAAGAATACTGGAGTGGGTTGAAAAATGCCTTGAGTCATTGCTTTTTACATAAAGGAACAGAAATATTGAGCCAGGGTTGACTTATGTAACCCTTAGCATCTTAGTTTGCTGACCATCATCCACACTCTTTTTAAGCTCTTTTAAATTCAGAAAGGACTTACCAGATGGTAGGTAACCAGACTGTATGTTTCAAAACACTTTGTCTAAAGCCCAGGTTGTAAACCTATTTCTCACACTGACAAGTTAGTCACGAGACAATTCCTCTAGACTTGGCCTCCCACAGAGGTATCCCAGAGTCACAGGGGTACTACCCCTGGAAAATCACTTCATAACACATGAACTCTTAACAGGAAGTCTGTGGTATTATTTTTAAAACCCTCTCTCCTAGGTAATGAACCGAGTCATTTCTGTTTTTCTATCTCCAGTATAACAAAGCTAAGGTACATGAAAAGATCAAAAAAATATGCTGAAAAAAGTGCAGAAGCAAGTATTTAGAGAGGAGTAGAAACTTTCAATAAGAGAAGATGGAAACTTTAGACCATCTGTGTCTACTGAAGGTAATGACTGAAAGTGTCACACGAGGCCTGTTTTTCAATCTTCAGGAAGAAATTGCTGAGACTAAATAGATGTTGAACAAAGCTATTAAGTAAAGTTGTAGTGACCTTTTTGCTACAGTGGCACTTAATGGCTGAAAAGTTAGGTTCTTACAGTTACTTATGAAAAAAGTTAATTAAAAAGTCTATGCAGTTGCTTCCTTCATAAATCTGGAAAAACTGCCACTTAAAGCCCTGTGCTCTATGACTACTAACATAGCCTTGAATAAGTCACTTAACTTCTCTACCTTCAGTTTTCTCCTTAGGAAAATGAACAACAATAGCATCTGTCTTGTGGGGCTGATTTAAAGGTTGATAATGTTAATAGCCAACAGTGAATAAGTGTTACTATATACCAGGCACTATTAAAGTACATTGGTAGTATAAATTCACTTAATCCCTACAGCAACTATATGAGGTAGATAACTACTATCATTATCTTTATTTTATCCAAGAGGAAACTGAGGCACAGAAATGTGCTTCAAGGACCAGAGCATCAGCATCATTTGGGAGCTTGTTGTTCAGTTGCTCAATCATGTCCCATTCTTTGTGATCCCATGGACTGCAGCACACCAGGCTTCCCTGTCCTTCACCACCTCCCAGAGCTTGTGCAAACTCATGTTTATTGAGTTGGTGATGACATCCAACCATCTCATCCCCTGTCATCCCCTTCTCCTCCTGCCTTCAATTTCTACCAGCATCAGGATCTTTTCTAATGAGTCGGCTCTTCACATCAGATGGCCAAAGTATTGGAGCTTCAGCTTCAGCATCAGTCTTTCCAATGAACATTCAGGACTGATTTCCTTTAGGACTGACTGGTTTGATCTACTTGCAGTCCAAGGGACTCTCAAGAGTCTTCTCCAACACCACAGTTCAAAAGCATCAATTCTTCAGTGCTCATCCTTCTCTATGGTCCAGCTCTCACACCTATACATGACTACTGGAAAAACCATAGCTTTGACTAGGTGGACCTTTGTCAGCAAAGTAATGTCTCTGCTTTTTAATATGTGTCTATGTTTGTCATAGCTTTTCTTCCAAGGAGCAAGCATCTTTTAATTTCATGGCTGCAGTCACCATCTGCATTGATTTTGGAGCCCCCTAAAATAAAGTCAGCCACTGTTTCCACTGTTTCCCCATCTATTTGCCATGAAGTGATGGAACCAGATGCCATGATCTTAGTTTTCTGAATGTTGAGTTTTAAGCCAACTTTTTCACTCTCCTCTCTCACATTCATCAAGAGGCTCTTTAGTTCTTTGTTTCTCCCATAAGGGTGGTGTTATCTGTATATCCGAGGTTATTGATATTTCTCCCATAGCTTGTTAGCAATGCCCACCACGACATTTGTTGTTGTTGAAGTTCAGTCACTAAGTCATGTTAAAGTCTTTTGTGACCCCATGGATACCCCATCAGGCTCCTCTGTACATGGGATTTCCCAGGCAAAATACTGGATTGGGTTGCCATTTCCTACTCCAGGGGATCTTCCCAGCCCAGGGATTGAACACACATCACTTGTGTTCTGCATTGGCAGTTGCATCCTTTACCCCCAGAGCCACCTGGGAAGCATGTGTGTGTGTGTGATTGGATTTGGTTGAAGTTATTATTACTTAACACTTAGCACTGATAGGAATTTGACGCTCAGAATTCTAGAACTTCCATTCAAAATGGAATATAAAGAGCTAAGAATTCCTATCTCTTGGTTTCTTTCTATGGAAATTGATACTGAGAGAGAGAAGGAGTAATTTGACCAAGGTCAATGAGTAAATCAGGGGCACCGCAAAGACTTGAGCTTGAGCTTCAAAGGTCTGCAATTATGCACACAGTACTGGCTTCTCTTTACTTCCTGCAACTGTACAGGTCAAAAAAAAAAAAAAGACAACTGAGTAAGTTAGCAATTAGTAGATGCAAGTGGTTTCACATTACTGTTTAAAGTGTTCTGCTGCCCACAGAGGAAACTCTAATGTCTATGAATATAAAATATCTTCAAAATGTGTTTCTTCAGAAACCAACTGCTTACTGGCTCCATAGTAAATTGAGTAGATTTTCTCTTGGGTGTTCTCCTGGCATTTAGCCAGGGCACTGATGCAAAATTAGTGTTGTGTAATATTGTAAACTCTGGGCAATAATGTAGCTAATTGTCCCTAACAAGCACTCTTTCTACTCAGCATTAATCTTTATCTTTCTATCCATTTTCATATGAAAAAATTTTAAGAGTTACAACACTTTGATCTTTTCTAAATTGCATTACATTGCTTCTCCCCTACAAAAACAGGAGTCCCATTTCATAAATATTAATACTTGTCTTAGAATTAGTTCAGAAAAAGTTTGTTTTCTGCTTACCATCTCCACACTGATATTCCTTTTGCATCTGTAAGAACAGATAACTACGCTTGACTGTCCATTTCTCCTCTTACCACTACATTTCTCCAAGATTTTCAACCATGCAAAATATATTCAGATTATTCTTTCAACAAGTTACTTTATTCTTCCTTCAAATTGCTCAAAATTCATTTATTTCAAGGGGCTTCCCCAGTGTCTCAGCAGGCAAAGAAACCCCCTGCAGGAGATGCAGTTGAGGGTTTGATCCCGTGGGTTCCATCCTTGGGTCACGAAGATCCCCTGGAGAAGGAAATGGCAACCCACTCCAGTATTCTTGCCTGGGAAATTCCACAACATGAATTGTCGAGGTAGACTAGAATTTCTTGAATATCAAGCATTTTATTAATCTTTCCTCTGTAGTCAACAGTAAAGACATAACATGCATAATCCCTGGCTTTACTTCCTATACAATACTATTTGTACAGATACCAGCTATCCTTAGTCTTATTACTCAGTTTTCATTTGGCTGGTTTGCCTGCATGTTCACTGTTCCTGAGCCTTCCCCTCTCTGCATTCACTGCTCTCCTTGGTGACTCAGGATTTGCTATGGATATCAGGCGAGAAGAAAGTTTTGTCTTCCTGTGGAAAGTGGGTGAATATTTAGATCCACCCTTCCTAGACTGTATTTTCCCTACAAGTGAATTTCCTTCAAGGATTTAAAGAGGTAGAAAGCTTCATGTGTGTTCAACTGTATTAAAAATTAAAGAAAAAAACAGAAAACTATTCACCAAAATATTAATACGTTGGACTTCTAGGGATATTTGCATTATGGGTGATATTAATCTATTTATTATTGCTTTTCTGTATGTTTCCAGATTAATAAAATAGAAGATTAACAATAACTCTGAGACGCCCAAAGTTGTTAGAAACAGAAGTCTGGGTTCATATGGGCTCTAGACAGTAATTTCAAATATACTGGACAAACATCATTCCAAAATTCAAACAATTTTTTAAAAAATAATAAAAATGATTTTAAAAGGGAAATAGCCAACCCAATAACTTAGAGTAATAGATGATCACAAAATAAAGGAAATTAAATTTAGATAAACCTACACAGGACTCTACTCACAGCACATTCCAACTTGACTTCATGAAACAGAAATCACCAAAATCAAGAAGGTAGGAAGGCCTTTGTTACTTCTCTCTGATTTGTTCCCAGACTCAAAGATCCAGAGTCACAACTGACAAAGCAGAGGTTTCTTTCTACTTTCTCTATTCTACTCCGTGAAAAAAGGAGTAACTATGCCCTTTTATCCTCCTCATTACTCAGCTACAAAAAAGAAAAATAAAAACAATAAACTATTCCATTCAAAAAACAGAAATTACATGATTAACATTATCTCACCACAAAGCATATTATAATAACTTTTTTATTAAAGTACAATTTGGAAATTAGAAGAGGAAAATTACTTTAAAATAACCCTTGCATAGAACAAAAAACCAAAATTACAACTACAGGCCATTTGGAAAACAACAAAAATAAGAGCACTACCTATAAAAGCTTGAAAACCACTGCTGTATAGTCAAGGAAATTTAAATTACTTTATTAATTTCTACAAAATAAAATAAATGGGCAAAGTACTTAACTCAAGGTAGAAAGAGTAAAACAGAACTTCAAGAAAACCAGATGAAATAATTAATAAACTACAAATCAATAAACTAATAAATAGTAAAATAGAGGCCAAATAGAACTCATAAATAAATTCAAAAGCTAGCTATTTTAAAAGAACAATAAAATAAACCAATTAGGACAAATACAGTTTAAAAACAGATCATGAGAGGAAAAAAAACACATACATTTTATGAAATTAGAAAAAAGGTCAAGATACAAAAAATGAAAGAAATTGTTTGTATTTGGAAAAAAATTAAAGACTGATAAGCACGGAATAAATTGGGAAAGCTGTCAAAAAAATTACTTCAAAAAATAATGAATGGCTTTCACAGTCAATAGGAAAATGTTTCTATTCTTTCAAGTGACCAATAATCCCTTTGCTGTTAAATTGTTAAAAAGTATAGAAAAAAATTAAGTACATCATAATTAATCTTACAATCTAAAATAGCACAATCTTTATAGAGAAATCTGATGAAACAAATAAAAGAAACTACAAATGCATCTAACTTATAAAGATTACTGTAAGATTTACAAATAAAGTAGAAGCAAATTCAAACTTTCAATGTAATGTAAACATTAAAATAAAACCTACACACCATGGTCATGGCCAGTTAAGAAATATTCCAAGAACCAATAGAATGGTTCTTTAATAATAATAATTGGTCACATCAATAAACCAAGGGAGTAAAAGTAACCATTTAAATAGATGCTGAACTAGCATGTGGAAATAATTAAATATTTACTCTTGATCATTTTAAAATATATTAATAAAGTAGAAAAAATGTTCTTGATTCAACAACCAATGGTCAATATCATACCTACTGTCAAAACAAAAAAGAACTGCCATTGCCAAGTGTGCCTGAAGGCACAATTACTTATCACTGTTTTAAAAGTCTCACCAAAGCTAATAAGATAAAATAAATTATACATTTAAAAGAAGCAGAGATAGAATCATCATTATCATTTGCATATAGTGTAATTCTTCACCTGTAAAACTCAACAGAATCAGTTTAAAAATGATCAATGAGCAAATTATCTAAAAATCCATAGGATAAAACATATTTTTAGTTACAGAAGAATTCGCTAAGATTGTACACTGTAATTCCTAAGGTTAAGGTTTTCTATATCAGATAACAGTAAACAGAACATGTGATCTATTTTTCTCTACTCATGTAATAAATTTGCACTTGGTGAGGCTACAGCTCTAATCTTTTTTTTTCTTATTTTTTCTGTTTAATTTTTTTCCAAACTTTCTTCCTGGTATAGGGCTTTTTATTAATTTTTTAAAAAAATATATTTGATTTATAATATAGCTGGAGAAGGCAATGGCAACCCACCCCAGTACTCTTGCCTGGAGAATCCTATGGATGGAGGAGCCTGGTGGGCTTCAGTCCATGGGGTCGCGAAGAGTTGGACATGACTGAGCGACTTCACTTTCACTTTTCACTTTCATGCATTGGAGAAGGAAATGACAACCCACTCCAGTGTTCTTGCCTGGAGAATCCTAGGGACAGGGGAGCCTGCTGGGCTGCCGTCTATGGGGTCGCACAGAGTCAGACACAACTGACGCAACTTAGCAGCAGTTTCTGGTGTACAACATAGTGATTCAATATTTTATATAGCTTGTACTTCATTTAAAGTTATTATAATATAATGGTTGTATTTCCCTGTGTTGTACAATATATCCTTGTTACCTATATTTTTTTGAAAAGCATTTTATTTTAAATCTAGCAGTATGTACATGTCAAAGCAATCTTGAGAAAGAAAAATAGAGCTGGAGGAATCAGGCTCTCTGACTTCAGACTGTACTATAAAGCCACAGTCATCAAAACATTACAGTACTGACACAAAAACAGAAGTATAGATCAATGGAACAGGATAGGAAGTCCAGAAATAAACCCATGCACCTATGGCCAATTAATCTATGACAAAGGAGGCATGACTCTAAAATGCAGAAAAGACGATCTCTTCAATAAAAAATGCCGGGAAAACCGGACAGGTACAGGTTTGAAAAAAAAAAAAATGAAATTGGAACCTTCTTTAACACCATACACAAAAATAAACTCAAAATGAATTAAACCCCTAAATATAAGGTCGGATACTATAAAGTTCTTAAAGGAAACTTAGAGCACTCTCAAATAAATCACTGCAAGATTTTTTTTTTTTGATTCACAGCCTAGAGTAATGGAAATTAAAAATAAAAACAAATGAGACCAACAAAAACAACAAATGGGACATAATTAAATTCAAAATCTTTTGCACTGCAAAGGAAACCATAAACAAATGAAAAGACAACTCACAGAATGGGAGAAAATATTTGAAAATGATGCTACAGACAGGGATTAGTCTCCAAAATTTATAAACAGCTCATGCAGCTCAATATCAAAAAGACAAACATCTCAATAAAAAAATGGGCAGAGGACCTACAGGGACACTTCTCCAAAGAAGACATACAGATGGCCAAGAAGTACAGGCAAAGATGCTCAACATAGCTAATTATCAAAGAAATGCAAATCAAAATTACAAAGAGATCACCTTATACCAGTTGGAATGGCCATCATCAAAAAATTTGCAAACAATAAATGCTAGAGACATGTGAAAAGAAGGGAACGCTACACTGTTGATGGGAATGTAAATTGGTATAGCCACTTTGGAGAACAGTATGAAGTTTCCTTTAAAAACTAAAAATAGAGCTGTCATATGATCATTTTTAAAACTTTCTTCACTTCAGCACTCAATAGAGGAATTCAGGGTCCACTGAATCTTCCCTGAGTTTTCTGAGAAAAAACAAAGTTTTCCTTGAGTCTTTTGAGAAATCATATCTTAAATGGCATCATATATTCAGCAGTCACCATGTATTTACTTGTTTTTTTCCCTCAACAGAATGTGTTCCCCATCCTAGAGCACAGTGATGTACACTGAAGATACACAGATGAATTTGATCTTAACTGGCTTATTATACAGCACAGAAAAACATACACCTGAAAATTCAAGGGGAATATAACATATAATAAAACCATAATTTGTGAGACCACAAAAAAAGGCAATTTCTACTATTAGGCCCTTTGACACACACATTCAAGGATCCTTACACATAACCACAGACCCACAACTATGAATTAAGAATAGTGTTGAAATGACTGAATTAAATATATCCGCTACTAAAAATAAATAAATAAATAAATAAATATATCCGCTACTCCAGGAAAAAACAAAGGATGCCTTGGTGTTCAAAGTTATCACCATATTATTGCACATGGATAGCTACTTGCTACAGAGACGGCAATGGCAACCCACTCCAGTACTCTTACCTGAAAAATCCCATGGGCAGAGGAGCCTGGTGGGCTGCAGTCCATGGGGTCTCAAAGAGTCAGACACGACTGAGGGAATTCACTTTCACTTTTCACTTTCATGCATTGGAGAAGGAAATGGCAACCCACTCCAGTGTTCTTGCCTGGAGAATCCCAGGGATGGGGGAACCTGGTGGGCTGCCATCTACAGGGTCTCACAGAGTTGGATGCGACTGAAGCGACTTAGCAGCAGCAGCAGCTACTAGCTAAAAAAACAAACAAACAAGAACTGCCTATCTGTTAGACAATCCCTTAGAAGCCATTTTGGCCTTGATTTGATGTGCTATTTTGTTGTTAACAGCCAAGTGGATTGACGTTCCTGCCAAATCAGCAAGCATACTGCCGTGGCATAATACTAACATGAAACTCCTTGACTTCCAACAGCACTACCTACCAGCCCGTTTAACCTTAACTGTAAATACTGAAACACAATTGAGCTGTTAAGACTGCCCTCAGCACCCTATTCCTCCAAGTTAAATTTGTGGTAGGACGCTGGAGCAATGGCCACCGGGCATGTAGAGAAGAGGCAAAGACACAGAGGGCAAGTCAAAGAACTGTTTTCATGCTATGGAAGCCCAATAAACAGGATTCAGAGATCAAGAATCAGCTGACTTTCTTTAAAACAGGCTCTGGCCTGAGCACAAGTCTAGGAGAAAGGTCACAATTTTGGTGAACTTTGCAAACAATGGCTTCAGATACAAATTACAGATTAAAATTCCAGTGCAGCCTTCACATTTGCTCAGTGAGGAAGAAGAAATGTTTGATTTGACATTAATCATTCAGTCTCAAATACAGATGGTAATCAATGAAATATTTACTGAGCATCTAATACTCTGTATTATGATCTATGTTAGGAGCTAAAGAGAAACCCCAAAGAAGTATGGGATGTGATCCCTGACTTGAAGGCAATTATAATTTAGTTAAGAAGACATACACTTCCATAATGCCTTCAAGTCATTCTACAAAACCCCAAATAAAATTATAAATAGTTATTAGACCAATTTTTGAAATAACTATTACTCTGAAAAGTGAAAGTCGCTCAGTCATGTCCAACTTCAGGCCAGAAGGTAGGTAGCCTTTCTCATCTCTAGGGAATCTTCCCAATCCAAGGATCAAACCTAGGTCTCCCACTCTGCAGGCGGATTCTTTACCAGCTGAGCCACAAGGAAAGCCCCAGAATACTGGAGTGGGTAGCCTATCCCTTCTCCAGCAGATCTTCCCAACCCAGGAATCAAACCAGGGACTCCTACATTGCAGATGGAGTCTTTACCAACTGAGCTACCAGGGAAGCCTGTCTATTACACGATGATGCTCTGAACCCCATCATTTCAAGGACAATTACTGCCTGATCCAATGCCAATGCTTATTTCCAATGCCTAGTGCATAATATTTGCACAACAAATATATCTTGAATAGATGGATATATGATGAACATGTTCAGTTCAGTTGCTCAGTCGTGTCCGATTCTTTGCAACCCCATGGACTGTAGCATGCCAGGCCTCCCTGTTCATCACCAACTCCCAGAGTTTACCCAAACTCATGCCCATTGAGTCAGTGATGCCATCCAACCATCTCATCCTCTGTTGGCCCCTTCTCCTCCTGCCCTCAATCTTTCCCAGCATCAGGGTCTTTTCCAATGACTCAGTTCTTCGCATCAGGTGGCCAAAGTATTGGAGTTTCAGCTTCAACATCAGTCCTTCCAATGAACACTCAGGACCAATCTCCTTTAGGATAGACTGGCTGGATCTCCTTGCAGACCAAGGGACCCTCAAGAGTCTTCTCCAACACCACAGTTCAAAAGCATCAATTCTTCAGCGCTCAGCTTTCTTTATAATCCAACTCTCACATCCATACATGACTACTGGAAAAACTTTTAAAATGAGTTTTATCTGAATTGTGCTTAGTGTAAATATGCACAAAGAAGGGACACAGCTCGAAGGGCTCTACGTGGGAAAAAGGTTATCACTATTTTTAACATCATCTATAAAGATTAAGAAAACGAAGATCATGGCATCTGGTTCCATCACTTCATGGGAAATAGATGAGGAAACAGTGGAAACAGTGTCAGACTGTATTTCTTTGGGCTCCAAAATCACTGCAGATGGAGATTGCAGCCATGAAATTAAAAGAAGCTTACTCCTTGGAAAAAAGTTATGACCAACCTAGACAGCATATTGAAAAGCAGAGACATTACTTTGCCAACAAAGGTGTGTCTAGTCAAGGCTATGGTTTTTCCAGTGGTCATGTATGGATGTGAGAGTTGGACTGTGAAGAAAGCTGAGCCCTGAAGAATTGATGCTTTTGAACTGTGATGTTGGAGAAGACTCTTGAGAGACCCTTGGACTGCAAGGAGATCCAACCAGTCCATTCTGAAGGAGATCAGCCCTGGGATTTCTTTGGAAGGAATGATGCTAAAGCTGAAACTCCAATACTTTGGCCACCTCATGCGAAGTTGACTCATTGGAAAAGACTCTGATGCTGGGAGGGATTGGGGGCAGGAGGAGAAGAGGACGACAGAGGATGAGATGGCTGGATGGCATCACTGACTCGATGGATGTGGGTCTGAGTGAACTCCGGGAGTTGGTGATGGGCAGGGAGGCCTAGTGTGCTGCGATTCAAGGGGTCGCAAAGAGTCGGACACGACTGAGCGACTGAACTGAACTGAACTGATAAAGAGTAAGACAAAACCAAATACACTCCCATATAGGAGCTTAGGGCTTCCCTGGTGGCTCAGTGGTAAAAAACCCACCTGCAGTGTAGGAGATACTGGTTCAATACACCAGTTGGATCCCTTGGTCTAGAAGATCCCTGAGAGAAGAAACTGGGAACCCACTCCAGTATTCTTGCCTGGGAAATCCCATGGACAGAGAAGCCTGACAGGCTACAATCCATGGGGTCCCAAGAGTCGGACCCAACTCAGCAACTAAACCACCATCAGCACCATGTTGTGCTGTGTCACTCAGTTGCGTCCAACTCTTTGCAACCCTATGGACACTAGTAGCCTGCCAGGCTCCTCTGTCCATAGGGATTCTCCAGGCAAGACCACTGGAGTGGGTTGCCATGCACTCCTCCAGGGGATCTTCCCAACCCAGGGATTGAACGCAAGTCTCCCACATTGCAGGCAGATTCTTTACCATCTGAGCCACCAAAGAAGCCCAAGAATACTGGAATGGGTAGCCTATTTCTTTCCCAGGAATCTTCCCAACCCCAGAATCAAACCAGGGTCTCCTGCATTGCAGGCAGATTCTTTACCAGCTGAGCTACCAGGGAAGCCCATACATTAAAATTCTACTTAAAATGTCTCCTTGGTTTGTTAATTAAAAGATTACACTGCAGCTCCAGAGCCCTACCCGTCAGGCCCTACTGCCCACCAACTGTCTCCTCTGGTCTGCTAAGCTTCCTTATATCATTTTGCTGAAAGTGGGAATACAGTCCCATTCTTGATTCCCCTACAACATAGAAAACCACGCTGTAAAGTATAACAAATCTATAGTGAATTTGGAGACAGCATGAGTATGATGCAGAGAAACCTACACTGTTGGTAGAGGCGACCACTTTGGAAGTCTGCTGAGCACTTTTCTGGTGATGCCTAAGAGTCTGTAGGGACCTGCACAAGCTTCTTGTCCCATGTTCTGGTATTTTTACAGATCCCTGAAATCTATTAAGAGATCATCCAAACACTGTCACCACACTCAGACTTTAAATTGTTCAAAGCCTGCACATCTTCTCCTGAGTCATGATCTGATCAGTGACCTGAAGCCTTAATCCTCTAGCTACATGCCTAAAAGGTCACTGTTCTTTTTTTTTTCCTTCATTCAGTAAATATATTTTCATCATCCCTTTTTCTGATATCGCTGGTAGATAGTTCTATCCAATCGATAGTCCTCACATTTGTTTGCTTTGCCCTTTCTTCTCAGAATCATACCTACTCTGCATTCAGACATGAACTTTATTTTCTCACTTTTTAAAAAATTAGCATACTTTGATTTATCCTTTTATTTCCAGTGTAAATGCATATCCCTGCTTATGCGCAAACTATTATTCTCACTGGTTTCGTTATTTTGCATCACGATGGAATTCATAATGTTCATAAAACCTGGCAAACTAGGGGGCCTTTGAATGAGGATGCAAGTACCCCTGAGTCATACAAAAATGTTCCAAGGGTAAGCAAACATGGATAACTTTAAAGCAGTGTCTTTTCAGATCCTTATCTTCATTCTGAGAGTATAACCTAAGTAAAGACATCTTGTTGGAACTTTTCTTTCATAACTATATATGTGAAAATCCATATTCATTTTTCACTTGGGCACCATGATTTCTGACAGCTATCATCTATCCATCCCTTCTATGTTTGCTTATTTGTTCTTATCACATACCCAGTAGATTTAATAAGAATACACCATCATTAATATAGCTTTTGGTATACCTGGTATTTTCCACTCTTTTGCCTATTGAATTTCACTGAACCCCATCTCATTTCCATAATCAGTAATATTCAGATGCAGATAATAAGCTAATTTCATCATGAACGCAATTTCATTATGAGCCCTTTTCCGAGGTTCCAGTTCAAGATGACGTCATAGGAGAATTCTGAACTCAACTCCATCCACAAACACAATGGAACCTATAGCTACAAATGGAAGAACTGCCTCCGGCGAGTGGAGTGGAGTAGGGTGGGGTGGGGCGGCGGGTGGGGAGGGGAGTAAAACCTGTCTAAGCAACTCCTATTATTCCACCAAGCAAGAGAAGGTTCACATCAAAGCTGTAGGAGAAGCAAGGCACTTCTCGCCACAAACCCCACCCACGCAGCACAGCGCCCCACAGTCAGGAGGGAACCTGAAACTGGAGCTTCTCTCTGAGGAAGGAAGGGGGTTTTTTAACCCCACATGGGGCACCTTCAACCTTTAGTTCATACACCTGAGGGACAATCCCCTGAAACACCCAGCTTAGAAAACCCACGGGACTCCTGCCGGACTCACCTGCGCCCAAGGGTTCTAGCTTCAAAGCCGCCAGCTGATGAAGCAACTGCTCCCTGACTTTGGGTGGGAGAAGCTCACTTGCTTGTCTTGGAGCTTCCTCCGAGGGGAATGATTTCCTCTGAGGGGAAATGATTTGACACTCATTTGAGGGCCTCCTGGGGAGCATCCAGAAACAGACTGGAGGGTGCCATGCTCAGCTCTCCCTCGGCGCTTCCAGCGCCCGCATCTCCCGAGAAGCCAGGTCACGTGCATTTGCAGCTCCCGTTCTATGCCTGGTGTCCTGGCTTTTGCAACCACCGCCCAGGACATGCCTCTAGATTGCCTGGTGCTGGTGGTCAGCAGAGCTTCTACCAAGGAGTCCCACAGACCTGTATACATCTGCGTGAGCCTTTTCTGAATCAATTTTGCGTTTACGTTTATCAATATGATTGTATAACTACTAAAAATTTGCAAAATATGAATTTTGTGTCATAATAATAATAAAATTAAATCTTTTGGGAGTAAAATGTTTATTTCTTAGAGACATAGAAAACATGTTAATTTCAGATTTCAATTCATATACTTAATTTTGGGGAGGTATGTATAATCAGTATAACATATCCAAGCATAAAAAATTTCATTAGATTAAAAATTTGTGGAGAGTTAAATGAGTTCAAGAAGAAAAGGAATGATACATATAAATTTTCTGATTATTAAAGTAATCTGGTTTACATATTTAAACGAGGCAGTGTGGCTATTGAATTGCTATTGTTTTAAGAGGCCATTGGAAATTTTTTTTAATTATCTGACAATTTGCTGTAATGCTAATACTTATAATTGGCCAGAAATTACATTATTTTCAACAACTTAGAGTACAATTATTTTAGCCATTAACCTAATGTGGAAGAGATACATAGATTTTTTCTGTATTACTTTAACTGATGGACAAACATAAAGTTCAAGATCTGCTATGGTAGGCCATGGAGTACATTCTCCACCATGCATGTTGGTGCAAATTTAGCTGACATAATTTTGCCCTGAGGGTTTGGTTTGTTTTTAAATTCCTCAGTTGGGGCCATTCTGTGACTGACATTAGATTTCCCAGAAATCTAGTCCAGGTACCTGTGCTGAGAAAACACATGTAGGAGTGAATCCTGTAGGTGTTGATCCAAGGGAAGAGATATAAAACCAAATAAAGGACAGTTTATGGAAAAGCGGAACCAATTCCAATACACTGCCAGGATGCCTTCTTGATGCTTAAACATTATGGGTCCTTTGTAAATCAGGTAGACATGCCAGAACTTCCTTAACACAGTAATAAGAAAGTGGTCAGAAAAGTCAGGGAGGCTGGAATATTAGAGCAGATTTATTATGTAAGAGCCCAGTCCTCATCTATGTTCCCTGGGAAGATCCAGTGGATACCCCTTCGTTAGAGCAACAGAAAGCTGGGCAGGGCATGAGGAGGCTCTTTAAGAAACTCAGCGAGGGATGTCCTCTGAAATACACTGTTTATAGTAGAAGGTGTTGCCATACAGCTCTGCTGTCTAGTGCCAAAATGTATGATTCCAGAATAGCAGGGATCAGGTGTTACCTTTTAATTGCTAAAAGCACAAGGTAGTTACCAACTCATAAGGTCAGAAGTACATAGCACTCATTTGTTGATCTAGTAGATAGAATGATAAAAATAATATGCTCAGGATTAGATCCAGAAGGCACCAGTAAATTATATGAAAAGGCAGCACAGACTCCCACATCACATACATTAGTTGTTTTAACACCTATCCCTCAGTTTATTTGTAAGGTCTCATGGATGGGAGAAGAGGGCTGGCCCCTTTCAACCCACTGATAGAGGAAGCAAAGCAGTCCTGGGGCAGAGATGAGTCAGTGCAATGTTGGTGCTTACAAAAATGAACGTCTCTTGGATCATAGTCTCACTCAGCAGTGGTCCTAATGGGCAGAAATGAAAGGAAATCTTCCCAGTAGGCGCACCAGCCAGCCATCTGCTTGGTTATTCATTTTGTGTGGAGTTCTTCCCTGGAAGTCCAGTGGTTAAGACTCCATGGTTCCATTTCAAGAGACACAGGTTCTGTCCCTGGTTGGGGAATTAAGATTCCCGCATGCTGCATGAAGCAGCCAAAATAATTGTTTTTAATGCATTTTGTGTGTAAATGAAGTGGTCCAAAGTAAGATACACACGGATTCCCATGCAGGTGAATGGCTTAGATGATTATTAGTGGTCTGGAAGGAATCATATTGGAAGATTGGGGACAAAAAAAAAAAAACAAAACAAAACTGAAGAAGAGGTGTGTAGTTGACCCCTGAAGATGGCCAAGACATGCATATTTTTTTGTTTCATGGTAATACCCACCACTGCCCATTGCTTTCACTGCCACCAGAGTA
Source organism: Ovis aries (assembly GCF_016772045.2). Taxonomy (NCBI): domain Eukaryota; kingdom Metazoa; phylum Chordata; class Mammalia; order Artiodactyla; family Bovidae; genus Ovis; species Ovis aries. Next base: position 34,093,058 of record NC_056069.1, on the reverse strand, counting down.
AGTCCTCTCAGTGGTAAATCGGACCTTGTCACTCCCTTGCTTAAAATTCTTCAGTGGCTCCTTTCCTGTAGAATGACACTAAGGTTCCTTATTCTCCAGGGAAAGGCTTTCCAGGATCCAACCCTTGCTCATCTTTCTAATCTCGCTCTCTGCTACTCCTTGGAATTTCTTGCCTGATTCCTTTACCATCCCTCACCTCCTGTACTGGCCCTGCAGTCCTCCTGGCTAGAATGACCTCTTCCCTTTTGTACACTGTCCCTCACCCCACCCATCTACCTGAATAAATGTTATTTTCCCATCACACTTCAGATTGCTGCAGTCCCACTCCAGGAGGCCTCAACCAGCTTTCTCTTCCCAAATCATACCCCGTACTGCCCTACACTTATCTCCCCGTTGTACTAACCAGTTGCTATTTTAAGTATCAGTTCATCCACCGGTTTGCTTCCAAAGGCAAGAATCTTGTCATTTGTATTCCTTTATCCCCAGTGCATGGCTTGTTACCTGAATCACAATAGACAATACATTTTGGAGTAAATATATTTAAAAAGGAAAGAATATGTAAGATACTTTACTCAATAAGTGTGTTCCTAAAAATTTAAACAGAATGGCTTTGGGAAAAGCCAGATCCTACATATTTGAATTTCTATGTTAGGGTAGACAGATCACTCCTGTAATCATGTCTGACTTCCTATCCATGCAATACTCAAACATCTGCTATCTAGTGATTAAACTGCTCTGACGCAAGCATCGTCCTGGACTGAGGCCTGCCACTCGAAGGTGCCCTAGTTACTCACAGCTCTTCGAGTCAGTGGTGAACCATTCTCGCGGGTGACCCATGGCACCACTGGTCCCAGCTTGCTGGGTTCTAGTTTTCCATGTCTCTAGTGTTCGGTTTCCATTACTGTCTACTTTTTCATGTCTCTGCTCGATAGTCTAGTTCCACCAAAGCCTTTGTCTTCCACGCTTTACCTTCTGGAAACTAATCGTCCCTGAGCCCTGCTACCTTCCTGCTCTACCTGGGTTAATTTTGTGACCTTTGAATCTCTATGACTCACCTGCCCCAGATCTTGGGCTTGGTTTGGACCAAAATACACGTATGCTGTCTTTCCTGCCTGCTTCCTTGACATCAGTTCTGAACCTTCCTGCAGATTCATTCCATTTTGGGCTTGGATTTTTTTTGCCCGGATTTACAATCCTTACCTGCCCCTGGCCATTCACCCACTCTCAGTACCAGGATGGTACATCCCCAAATTATTAAGTTTATGTGTAAATCCTTATTTTATTATATTGAGCTAGCTTAAAGTGAATTATAATTGTGACACAGAGCAGAACAAAGCTTAGGAACGAATTCATAGGTAATGACTCTCTTTGAACAAATGCAACATTCAAAACTTTGTATGAGATGATTTTGAGGAGTAGTTGGTAAATTGAAGTCTGGACCACCTTTTAGAGACCACTGAGCGTGAGCAAGTTTTCTGCATCATGAGCCTGAGAGTTTACTTGGGGTTGGCCAACAAACAAGCTCTTACAATATCAGAAAGTGTCCATTAACATGACAGCCGCTTCTTAGTTCATCAGACTCTGTCTAGCTACCTGCCTTAAATTACTTCACTACCAACATGGACTTAGCCTTTCCAAATTTTATCAAACATTTTTGTTTCCCTCCGTATCTGTGGAATAATATTAATAGGAAAAGGAATTTGAAACTCTGTCCCAGCTAAGACTTGAGATGAGTATTATTTATGTAATTACGTTAGTAATGTTTCCATTATGTTCATGATCAATTTGTTGGTATTTCCCTAACTCATCTGCATCCTTCCTTCAAGTAATAAAAACAACTTCAAAGATGAGCAAGGCTTCCTTGTTGTGCAGGATGATATTAGGTACATCATGGATGATTGAGGCTGCCTCTGCTTTTGTGGATACCTTGGAATTTGGCTATCTGCTCCAAGATCTCCTTTCTTGTTCTTTTTTTAATTCCCTTGAAAACTATGCTTGGGGTTAATATTGAAGTCCATGCTGTTTTCTCATCTCATCCCAGTTATATATAAATCACCACAGAAAAGTGGTTAAGCAGGTCATCTGTCTATCTTTGGCTATCTTTTTAAAGAAACATTTTCCCCTTCATTTCCTTGTTATTATTCGGTTGTTTTAAAGTCTACCAAGTCACCGAACTGTTTGGTCTGCAGCTTTTCATGGGAGAGAGTCGTGTTTTGCTGAGTCAAGTGCAGCGTGCTGCTTTCTGTATACTGAAAATGTGGTATTGATTTTTTAAAATCATATTTGATCTGGGGTATATATTACTGCTGAATTACTATGTCTTTTTGAATCAAATACTTCACAAATGGATTCAAGATGGTCCTTTATGGATTAAAATACTTCTGAAAAGTACATTATCTATAACAACAAAATAAATCACTGGTATGTGAAGAAAATATTGATTATATCTTACTCTTCCCTTTAATTTGAACTTTACATCTAGTATTTCATTTTTTTATGTAACAAGATGGCATTATATCCACATTGATTACAGCCTAGAAACTTTCTGAGTTAACATTTCAACAGAGTAAGTATTCTTTGTTTCAGTTAAAATTAAGCTGAAAACAAAAGCTAAACTGGCATTTTTTAAATAATTTGATGTCAACAACTTATCAGTGACTTTTCCATGAACTCAGAACAATCTCATTAGAAGATTATCTATCTCATGAGCTGCCACAAATAGCTGAGAAACTAGATTTTAGGCTGGGTGCAACCAAAGAGAGGAATTTGAAAATATCCATAAAACGTTTCTCAGCCTATGGAGAAAATGCTTATTTAACTCACATTCTCCCACTTAGACCATATGAACGGACTCTTTTTCATATTGTGATTGTAGTCAAGGGTATTGGAAACAACATCACAGTTATCCTCAACACAATCATCACCATCACCACCTCAACACAAATCACCATCACCACCTGTGGGCATAACAAGGTTGAAACCAGGTATTTTTAAGGGGTTCATCCTAAAGAAAGAGGGTATAAGTGTCCAACATAGTTTCAAAATGAAAAGGAAAATCCTGGCCATGTATCAAGGATTAGGTTAGTTATCAGGTGTCTAATATAAAAATATTAAGAACTAAGTGAAGGGAACACAGCTGACATAAGATCCTGTTTCATGACTTTTGAACTACTGTGTTTTTCATGTCTATTATCATCAACAATAACAGGATATAAAGGCTGCTGTGGGGATAGATTAATATTTTAGGAGAACGAAAGAAAATGACACTAATGGTTTAAAAAACATTACCAAGGAATAAAAATGAGAGAGAAAATAAAAAAGGATTATACTTGGGGTTAAACCCTTATCATATCATATAAAGTGCTAGATAAGTTAGGTTAAGTTATATACTCTTCAAAACACCCGTTTGTAGTGTTGACACTATCCATCCTATGTTGCAGAGGAGCAATTGAGCTCAGCAAGTTTAAGCAATATGCCCAAGATCACTCGGCTGAAAGAAATGAGGCCGAATTGAATACCATGCTCACTTAATACAAAGGTCGTTTGTTCCAGTACAGATGTCAGTGGTTCTCAAACTTCAACTCATGTTCCTATCACCTAGGAATCTCTGAAAACGTAATTCTGCCTGGGCTCCACTCAGGGTCAGTTGAATATGAATCTCTAAAGGAGCCAAACATCAGCACTTTTCAGAAGCTCCCCACGTAATTACACGTGTGTAGCCAAGATTGAAAACCGTGTGCTAGTAGAAGGCCACTTAAAGACTGAAAATTAATAGGCAGTGAAAAGGCCACCTGTCCAGGAACAAAGCAAGCAATATTTATCAAGACCTTACTGACAGAGTTCCTGTAAGTGGCCAAAACAAATCTTTTTGGGCAGAAGCATATCAGCAGATGATTCCTTTCAGCATGTTTACAGCTAATTCATAGCCCAAAAAGGAAGTTGAAAAACAATGATAAGAGGATATAATTTCCTGATAAAAACTTACAACTACATAGATATTTCCTGTAGGAAATGTCTAAGTTAATTGAAGGCATAAGAATTCACTTGAAAGGCCACTGCAAGAAAATAAACAGAGCTTAAAACTTGTCCTTTCCCTTTGCAACAAGGCCCTTTTACTTTCAATGATTCAGTATCTAAAGCTTTAAGAAATGTGGAGAATACCATCAAGAGAGAGGTCAAGACAGAGTCCTAGAGAAAGCATATAGATCTTCCTTCAAGACTGGGAATGGGAGCCATCACTTAGAGAGGACAGAGATTAAAAAAGAAAGGTGCTTAGGACTGAACTTTAAGGACCTCAAGAGATATATGGGAGAGTGGCAAAAGGTAAGAGGAAAAGAGGAGAATGTAGGGACTTGAGGCTAACAGAGGTGAAGGTTTCTAGAACTGAGGAGTATTCATCTGATCAATCGCTGCTGAGAAATCAGGGAAGATAAAGACAGAGGAGTGTCCATTGCATTTGGTAATATACATGTCACCAGTGACCAGAGATTTTTTTGTTGACACCTTATACAAAGTGTACAGTTATACTTCATTCATGCTCTGCCAAGACATGAAAATTCCTATTGTGTCTGATGGCCAAGAAAGTTGGAAATACATAAGTTTAAAACCTGCAATTTTAAAATTCTTTTAGCAACAGCTAAACCTCCATTCTTTAGTGGAAGGGAAGCAGGAGTTAGAAAAGCTGAGCTAGAAAAGAGAAAAATACATATTAAACCTTAAATTTTTTTCTTCCTCTTTTATTGAGATATAACTGACATACAGAACTATATAAGTTTAAGGTGAACAGCATGATTTGATTTACGTATTTCGTGAAATTATCAAAATAAGTTTAGTGAAAATCCATCATCTTATACAGATGGATTAAACAGAAAAATTAAACATATTTAAAAAGAAAAATGAAAGATGATGCTGTGAAAGTGATGAACTCAATATGCCAGCAAATTTGGAAAACTCAGCAGTGGCCACAGGACTGGAAAAGGTCAGTTTTCATTCCAATCCCAAAGAAAAGCAATGCCAAAGAATGCTCAAACTACCGTACAATTGCACTCATCTCACACACTAGTAAAGTAATGCTCAAAATTCTCCAAGGAGGCTTCAGCAATATGTGAACCACAAACTTCCAGATGTTCAAGCTGGTTTTAGAAAAGGCAGAGGAACCAGAGATCAAATTGCCAACATATGCTGGATCATGGAAAAAGCAAAAGAGCTCCAGAAAAACATCTATTTCTGCTTTATTGACTATGCCAAAGCCTTTGACTGTGTGGATCACAATAAACTGTGGAAAATTCTGAAAGAGATTGGAATACCAGACCACCTGACCTGCGAAACCTATATGCAGGTCGGGAAGCAACAGTTAGAACTGGGCATGGAACAACAGACTGGTTCCAAATAGGAAAAGGAGTACGTCAAGGCTGTATATTGTCACCCTGCTTATTTAACTTCTATGCAGAGTACATCATGAGAAACACTGGGCTGGAAAAAGCACAAGCTGGAATCAAGATTGCCGGGAGAAATATCAATAACCTCAGATGTGCAAATGACAACACCCTTATAGCAGAAAGTGAAGAACTCAAAAGCCTCTTGATGAAAGTGAAAGTGGAGAGTGAAAAAGTTGGCTTAAAACTCAACATTCAGAAAACTAAGATCATGGCATCTGGTCCCATCACTTCATGGGAAGTAGATCGGAAACAGTGGAAACTGTCAGACTTTATTTTTGGCGGCTCCAAAATCACAGATGGTGATTGCAGCCATGAAATTAAAAGACACTTACTCCTTGGAAGGAAAGTTATGACCAACCTAGATAGCATATTCAAAAGCAGAGACATTACTTTGCCAACAAAGGTCTGTATAGTCAAGGCTATGGTTTTTCCAGTGGTCATGTATGGGTGTGAGAGTTGAACTGTGAAGAAAGCTGAGCGTCAAAGAATTGATGCTTTTGAACTGTGGTGTTGCAGAAGACTCTTGAGAATCTCTTGGACTGCAAGGAGATCCATCCAACCAGTCCATCCCAAAGGAGATCAGTCCTGGGTGTTCATTGGAAGGACTGATGCTGAAGCTGAAACTCCAATACTTTGGCCACCTCATGTGAAGAGTTGACTCATTTGAAAAGACCCTGATGCTGGGAGGGATTAGGGGCAGGAGGAGAAGGGGACAACAGAGGATGAGATGGCTGGATGGCATCACCGACTCGATGGACATGAGTTAGAGTGAACTCTGAGAGTTGGTGATGGACAGGGAGGCCTGACATGCTGTGATTCATGGGGCCGCAAAGAGTCAGACACGACTGAGAGACTGAACTGAACTGAAAAAGAAAAAATTAAATAGAAAAAAAATTTTCTTGTGATGAGAACTCTTAGGATTTACTCTCTTAATAACTTTGACATATAACATACAGCAATGTTCATTATATTTATCATGCTGTACATTGCACCCTTAGTAACTGTTAATATTTATCTTATAACTGAAAGTTTGTTCCCTTTGATTACCTTCATCCAACTTCCCCTCTCTCTACCTCTCACCTCTGGCAACCATAAGTCTGATCTCTTTCTATGAATTGGCTTTATTTAAACTTAAAATTCATCTTACCTATTTTGAAAAATAAATCAGTACTAAACTTCCAGTCACCTCTCTTGACTCATAAAAATTTACACAAAGTATGTCTTAAATTTTTTTATTTCTTTACATCAAATGTCTGTAGATGACAAGATGCTTCTCAGAACACTGTGATTGAAGGTATGTTTAGAAAAGTGTGGAGCTTAGACATTTATTTTAAAAGTGAAGAGAGTCATACTGTATGATTTCAGTTATATGACACTCTGGATAGTAAACAGTAAAAAAATCACTGTTTGCCATGGTTTTCAGAGGAAGATGGGGAGGATTGAGTAGGTGATATAAATGGGATTTGTCAGGCAATGAAACAACTCTGTATGATACTGGACTAGTAGATACGTGACATTATGCGTTTATCAAAACTCACAGAACTTTATAGAACAAAAAGTGAACCTCAATGTCTACAAAATACTTTTTAATCATTTATTTATAAGATCTGAGCATTTCTAGAAGGAATGAAACCATGATAAGAGAATCTACCTGTGTTACAAATACATAAAAAAATCTTCGATGAAGAGTAGTCAAGGAGGAAAGGTACCAACCTAAGTAAATTTAGAAACAATTAGAGTCTACAAGACTAAAGGCAAAAGGAAGTGCTTATAAGCACTGTACTAAAATTAATAAAGTTATACCCCATCGGAGAACAAAGCACAGTGATAAAGCTATTTCCCATTAGATGCTGCTGCTCTCTATATGTACTATAACTGAACAATAAATAAGTGGATACCAGATAGCAGCAATGAGGTTTCCCAATGTTGCTGTGCGAAGTTATGGAAGAGCAAGTAGAAGAGGCTGGGATGGACCCTTTAGTAATTGCTTATAACTGGAGATATCAGTATGAACTCATGTTTAGCTCAATAATAGATATATGCAGTTTAATATAGAGAAATATTTACAGATGTTATAAATATATATATATATATATATGTGCACATACATTTCCTTACTCTATCAGCAGAGAAGACCTAGAAGTAACAATACCCCAGTAACAGCAAGCACACTTAGCAACCAAATCTTGGTTTCTAATACCATTCACTCATAAAAGAAACCAAGATTCCTTGGAAAAATGGCTGGTTCTAAGACTGGGACAAAAAATATATAAAATAAGCCTGGAACATCTTATAGTGCCAGAAAGTTCAGAAGTACAAGAAAACAAAAAAGCTTCACATGGATGGGGGTAAGTCAAAAGGAAACAGGAACTAAAGGAAAGAGTTCCAGATGACCAAATGCTAGAACAATTTGAGCAACAAAAAGTAAGCAAAATAGCATTCATTTAGAACACAAAGTATAAAATCTATGTCCATGCTGACACAAATGAACAACTGAATGAAATAAACAAGTAGAGGGAACTGCCCTCTCTCACACGTCAGACACTAGCCCAGGTTGTCATCTGTGCTTCTGACTGACTGGCTGTAAGTCAAAAGTTCCCAAGACTCTCTCCTCGGGTTTAATGCACAGAAACATTTTACTTTCTAGATTACTGGCTTATTATATAAAGATAGAGTTGAGAAACAGCCACACAGAAGATGTACTGGGAGAGGTATGGAGAGAGGGCTTGGAACTTTCATGCCCTCTCCACGTGAGGCCCTCTCCCCAAACCTCCAGGTGTTCACCAACCTAGAACACACCAAACCCCATTCCTGTAGGTTTTTAAGTAGGCCTCATTACCTAGGCACAGTTGATCAAATCACTAGCATTAATGAAGAATTCAACCTTTAGGCCCTGTCCCCTTCACAGAGGTTGGAGGGTGGGGGCATGAGAGGGGCAGTGAAAGTGTCAACCCTGATTGATTCTCCTGGCCACCAGCCCTCATCCTTAGATGTTCCAGAACTCATCTCATTAATATAACTAAAGACACTTTGGGGCTTCCTTGATGACTTAGATGGTAAAGAAACTGCCTGCAATGCGGGAGACCCAGGTTTGATCCCTGGGTGGAGAAGATCCCCTAGAGAAGGCAATGGCAACCCACTCCAGTACTCTTGCCTGAAGAATCCCATGGACAGAGGAGCTTGGTGGGCTACAGTCCCTGGGGTCAGAAAGAGTTTGACACGACTGAGCAACTTCACTTTCACTTTTCACTTTCTTGCATTGGAGAAGGAAATGGCAGCCCACTCCAGTGTTCTTGCCTGGAGAATCCCAGGGATGGGAGAGCCTGGTGGGCTTCCGTCTATGGGGTCACAAAAAGTAGGACCCAACTGAGCAACTGAGCACAGCACAGCACAAACACACTTTATCATCCTCAACACATAGGAAATTCCTAGGACTGGGGGAGCTATGAGCCAGGAACTGCAAAGATCAAATATAGATGAAAATATATTTTGGCCACCTGAATGATCAAATATGTTTTTCTTATAGATCACAATATCACAGTGTGTCACCTCAAAATTCATATGTGGAATCCCCATCCCCAAAGGTGACAGTATTAGGAGATAAGACCTTTGGGAGATGATTAGTGCTGTTTCCAGAAAGCTTTGAAACCCCTTCCACCGTAGAATGGTATAAGCCTGTGACCTGGAAGAAAGCCCTCACTCTACCTTGCTGGCACTCTGATCTCAGATTTCTGGTTTCAAGTGTCTATTGTTCATAAGCTACCAAGTCTATGGTAACTGGTTACAGCAGCCCAAATGGACTGCTGTAAATATTTCACAATTATTCTCTTATTTGATGATCCTCACACATCTGAGAAAAATAGAAAAAAAAGAAGAAAAGCATTCTAGATTTGTATTTATTGGAAAACATGATAATAAAATGTACAACATATCTTTTTAACCAAAATGCACATGAAATGAGTAAAGCAAAGAAAAAGACACCATGTGACTGAGTAGTTATATTTCCTCACCTGTGTGAGGCAACTCAGATGAATTTCTCCCTGGAGAAATGTGCCTCTTTATGGGGAATCCTTTCAAGCTCACTGGCTTCTGTGATGTCCAACTCTTTGTGACCTTATGGACTGTAGCCTGTCACGCTTCTCTGTCCATGGGATTCTCCAAGCAAGAATACTGGAGTGGGTTACCAGGCCATCCTCCAGGGGATCTTCCCAACCCAAGAATCAAACCTGTGTCTCCTATATCTCCTGCCTTGCAGGATTCTTTACCGCTAAGCCCCTGGGGAAATCCATGGGGAATCCTAACTATTTAGCCTTGTCCAGGCCTATCAATTTCTATGCAGCCACCGATAGGTAACAGTAATACACTGGATCCTAGTTCTTAAGTGACTGTGATTGTAGCTTGCCAAATCTGTAAATAGAAATCCAAACATGTTTCATTTAATTGATTATTTATGTCTTATACACTGGCATATAGATTATATTTTTTAAGTTAAAATTTTGAATTGTGAAATTTGACTAAGTTTTAATGTATTCTGTGATATCTGACCATTAGTGATTAGCTATCTGGAAGATTTAATAATAAAAATTCCAAAATCCAAGGACTCTTTGACAGGTAAAGAAGTTGAAATTCGAGACAGTTCTCACTGGGGGAAATACCACATGAAGTTTCTTCACAGTTAACAAATTTTAGATATGTCAGCAAAGAACCTGAAATTGGCCACCATGCCCGGGACCCGCTTTGTCTGACTCTTGGAACCCGCTTTGTCTGACTTGGATTGAGGCAGTGGATCAGGCTTATAGGCAGATGGGGGTTTGGTTCACCACAGCCTGGTTACTGCAGGGCTCCTCTGTAGGTCACCCTCTCTCAGTCCTGCATGGGAGGAGATAAGAACTCAAGTAAAAATCTCAATTTTACCCGTATACAGAAAGGCCTGCATTCCAAATCCTAAAATGCTATCTTCAGCTCAGTTCAGTTGAGGCGCTCAGTTGTGTCCGACTCTTTGCGACCCCATGAACGGCAGCACACCAGGCCTCCCTGTCCATCACCAACTCCCAGAGTTTACCCAAACTCATGTCCATTGAGTCAGTGATGCCATCCAACTGTCTCATCCTTTGTTGTCCCCTTCTCCTCCTGCCAGAAATCTTTCCCAGCATCAGGGTCTTATCAAATGAGTCAGCTCTTCACATCAGGTGGCCAAAAGATTGGAGTTTCAGCTTCAACATCAGTCCTTCCAATGATACTATCTTATTTTACTGGAAGTTTAATTGCCTTTTGACCACAAATTCCTGAGAACTTGTTTGAATTTTACAGACTTGATTATTTTTTAATATGATATGATGTTTTTATTTAAAATTTTGAAACACACTAAACCATGACATATTATATGAGTTTATATTTCTTCCTTTTTTATTGAAGTGTAGTTGATTTGCAGTGTTGTGTTAGTTTCAGGTATACAGCAAAGTGATTCAGTTACACATTTTTTTGTATATTCTTTTTCATTTTAGATTATTACCAAATATGTGTTATACAGTTATTCCTTGTTCAGTTCAGTTCAGTCACTCAGTCATGTTTGACTCTTTGTGACCCCATGAATGGCAGCATACCAGGCCTCCCTGGCCACCACCAACTCCTGGCGTCTACCCAAACTCATGTCCGTTGAGTCAGTGATACCATCCAACCATCTCATCCTCTGTCGTCCCCTTCTCCTCCTGCCCTCAGTCTTTCCCAGCATCAGGGTCTTTTCAAATGAGTCAGCTCTTCACATCAGGTGGCCAAAGTACTGGAGTTTCAGCTTCAACAGCAGTCCTTCCAATGAACACCCAGGACTGATCTCCTTTAGAATGGACTGGTTGGATCTCCTTGCAGTCCAAAGGACTCTCAAGAGTCTTCTCCAACACCACAGTTCTAAAGCATCAATTCTTCAGCCCTCAGCTTTCTTTATAGTCCAACTTTCACATCCATACATGACTACTGGGAAAACCATAGCCTTGACTAGACAGACCTTTGTTGGCAAAGTAATGGCTCTGCTTTTTAATATGCTGTCTAGGTTGGTCATAACTTTCCTTAAAAGGAATAAGCGTCTTTTAATTTCATGGCTGCAATCACCGCCTGCAGTGATTTTGGAGACCCAAAAGATAAAGTCAGCCGCTGTTTCCCCATCTATTTGCCATGAAGTGACAGGACCAGATGCCTTGTTAGTTATCTATTTTATAAACAGTAGTGTGTATACATTTAATCCCAAACTCTTAATTTATCTTTCCAACCACCTTTCTCCTTTGATAACCAAAGTCTGTTTTCTTTGTCTGTGGGTCTGTTTGTTTTATATATAATTTCATTTGTATCATTTTTTTTTAGATTCCACATATATGCAGTGTTAGTGGTGGTGTTGTTTAGTCACTAAGTCATGTCCGACTCTTTTGCAACCCCACGGACTATTGCCCACCGGGCTCTTCTATCCATGGGATTTCCCAAGCAAGAATACTGGCTGCTGCTCCTGCTAAGTCGCTTCAGTCATGTCCGACTCTGTGCCATCCCATAGACAGCAGCCCACCAGGCTCCTATGTCCCTGGGATTCTCCAGGCAAGAATACTGGAGTGGGTTGCCATTTCCTTTTCCAGGGGATCTTCTCGACACAGGGATTGATTCTGAGTCTCCTGCACTGCAGGCAGATTCTTTACTGCTGAGCCACCAGGGAAGCCTTTCATATAATCAATATTATATGATATAGGTCTTACTCTGTCTGGCTTATTTCACTTAGTATGACAATCTCTAGGTCCATTCATGTTCCTGCAAATAGCAGGAAATTTCATTTTTTATGACTGAGTAATATTCTATTTTATAAATATACCATATCTTTATCCATTCTGTTCATGGACCTTTAAGTTGCTTCTATGTATAGACTTGAAATAGTAGACAGAGAGATTTATGGTTTAGTTTGAATATGCACAACATGGAATACATTATCTAATGTATTTTCCCTCTCAAATTCTTTTGAAACTAAAAGACTATATTCTGTCCTCGGTGCAAAATTACATAGAACTAGGATCTTAGAGCAAGACTGAGCATTACAAGTCATCTTAATTTCCTTTCCCATTTTGACTGTTGGGAAAAAACTTATCTCCATTAGAAATCTCAAATATTCAACTCAGTTCAGTCTCTCAGTTGTGTCCAACTCTTTGCGACCCCATGGACTACATCACACCAGGCTTCCCTGTCCATCACCCACTCCTGGAGCTTGTTCAAACTCATGTCCATTGAGTCACTGATGCCATTGAACCATCTCATCCTCTGTCATCCCCTTCTCCTGCCTTAAATCTTTCCCAGCATCAGCATCTTTTCCATATCAGTGTATGGAAATACAGTGTTGCAAATATCTTGAAATATTATTTTTTCTCATCACTACTATAAATTATGTAGTTATCAAATCTGTGTATTAGATCTTGATTCAATGCAATAATAAAGCACATACCACAAGTTTTTGAAAATTTGGCAAATGTTTTTCAATATTGTCAGTTTTCTTTGAAGTTTTAAGTGTTTAATTCTATGCATTAAAAATGTTATTCTGAAAAACTATATATTATTCTGCAAAGGAACCACAGACTTCACAAAACTGCCTGAAACTTCATGGCACTAATAAGATTGAGAACCCCTACATAAAGTCATATAATTAGAAATATTTTAATATGTGATGACATACAAGTTGGTTTTGTTTATTGCGTTCTGATTGAACTAAGACATCAGTCAGTCAGTTCAGTCGCTCAGTCGTGTCCAACTTTTTGTGAACCCATGGATTGCAACACACCAGGCCTTCCTGTCCATTACCAACTCCCGGAGTTCACTCAAACTCATGTCCATCGAGTCCGTGATGCCATCCAGCCGTCTCATCCTCTGTTGTCCCCTTTTCCTCTTGCCCCCAATCCCTCCCAGCATCAGAGTCTTTTCCAATGAGTCAACTCTTCGCATGAGGTGGCCAAAGTACTGGAGTTTCAGCTTTAGCATCATTCCTTCCAAAGAACACCCAGAATTGATCTCCTTCAGCATGGACTGGTTGGATTTCTTTGCAGTCCATGGGACTCTCAAGAGTCTTCTCCAACACCACAGTTTAAAAGCATCAATTCTTTGGTGCTCAGCTTTCTTTATAGTCCAACTCTCAAATCCATACGTGATTGCTGGAAAAACCATAGCCTTGACTAGATGGACCTTTGTTGGCAAAGTAATGTCTCTGCTTTTGAATATGCTTTCTAGGTTGGTCATAACTTTCCTCCCAAGGAGTAAGTGTCTTTTATTTCCATGGCTGCAATCACCATCTGCTATGACTTTGGAGCCCCAAAAAATAGACTCTCACACTGTTTCCACTGTTTCCCCATCTGTTTCCCATGAGTGATAGGACCAGATGCCATGATCTTCGTTTTCTGAATGTTGAGCTTTAAGCCAACTTTTTCACTCTCCTCTTTCACTTTCATCACGAGGCTTTTTAGTTCTTCTTCACTTTCTGCCATAAGGGTGGTGTCATCAGCATATCTGAGGTTATTGATATTTCTCCCAGAAATCTTGATTCCAGCTTGAGCTTCTTCCAGCCCTGTGTTTCTCATGATGTACTCTGCATAGAAGTTAAATAAGCAGGGTGACAATATACAGCCTTGACATACTCCTTTTCCTATTTGGAACCGGTCCGTTGTTCCATGTCCACTTCTAACTGTTGCTTCCTGACCTGCATATAGGTTTCTCAAGAGGCAGGTCAGGTGGTCTGTATTCCCATCTCTTTCAGAATTTTCCACAGTTTATTGTGATCTGCACAGTCAAAAGCTTTGGCATAGTCAATAAAGCAGAAATAGATGTTTTTCTGGAGCTCTTTTGCTTTTTCCATGATCCAGCGGATGTTGGCAATTTGATCTCTGGTTCTTCTGCCTTTTCTAAAACCAGCTTGAACATTTGGAAGTTCACGGTTCACATATTGCTGAAGCCTGGCTTGGAGAATTTTGAGCATTACTTTACTAGCGTGTGAGATGAGTGCAATTGTTCGGTAATTTGAGCATTCTTTGGCATTGCCTTTCTTTGGAATTGGAAGGAAAACTGACCTTTTCCAGTCCTGTGGCCACTGCTGAGTTTTTCAAACTTGCTGGCATATTGTGTGCAGCACTTTCACAACATCATCTTTCAGGATTTGAAATAGCTTAACTGGAATTCCATCACCTCCACTAGCTTTGTTCGTAGTGATGCTTTCTAAGGCCCACTTGATTTCACATTCCAGGATGTCTGGCTCTAGATAAGTGATCACACCATCGTGATTATCCGGATAGTAAAGATCTTTTTTGTAAAATTCTTCTGTGTATTCTTGCCACCTCTTCTTAATATCTTCTGCTTCCGTTAGGGCCAGACCATTTCTGTCCTTTATCGAGCCCATCTTTGCATGAAATGTTCCCTTGGTATCTCTAATTTTCTTGAAGAGATCTCTAGTATTTCCCATTCTGTTCTACTAATTAATATTGCCAATATTAATATTGCCCTCATGTTTTCAGCCACTTCACCTCTTCTTAGATCTTTCACCTAAGGCAGAGCAAATCTGCATTGGGCTTTAATTTCAGGAGAGATTTAATTCCTATCGTCCTTCCTTTTCTACCAGACTCATGGGAATTACTGATGCCTGTAATTCCTTAGGGACTTAGGGTTTAAAAATAGTCCCTTCAAATTTTTTTCATATTATAATTAGGGATAAGAACTAATTCTCGTGCTTTCTAGAGGGAGGACAATTACTAACACTTGACAGAGGTACAAACATCTAACAACAGGCCTTTTTCCAAAATGGAAGTTTTAGCAGGAGAACTATGCCATCCGAAAGAAGCATCAAGCAGGAGGAGAAGAGAACAGCATGCAGAGTGAGGTCAGAAAGAGAAAACCAAATATCACATATTAACACATATATGTGGAATCTAGAAAATAGTACTGATGAACCTATTTGCACAGCAGGAATAAGAGATGCAGACGTAGAGAGCAGATGTGTGGACATGGAGCAAGGGGATAAGCTGGGAGATTGCAATTGACACAGATGTGTAAAGCAGCCAGTGGGAAGCTGCTGCATAGATCAGGGAGCTCGGCTCAGTGCTCTGTGATGACCTAGATGGGTGGGATGGGGGAGGGTGGGGGGGAGGCCCCAGAAGGAGGGGATATATGTATACAGATAGCTGATTCACTTCATCGTATAGCAGAAACCAGCACAACATTTTAAAACAATTATACTCCAATAAAAAAAAAAGAAAGAAAACAGAGCCCCAAATTCTCTCACACAATTTTGCCTAGAGTCAGCCCTAAACTTCAAAAATTCATTTAATTCTAATAATTATAATTTCCAGTTCCTCAGTTTTGCATTTATCAAACAGGAGTGATGATACAGTGCTTGCCATGTGTGTATTGACTGTGTGACAAGGACTCCCAGCCTCCTGGGTATCAGATGCTTTGCATCCACTCAAGCACATGTCACATGCCACGGTTGGTAATGGCAGAACCATCCTTTCATTCTGACAGTCTCGCCATGGCCTGTCCTTTCCTCCTCTCATACTACAGTTCTTCAATCTTTAGGCTTCCCACAAAGCAGGAAGAGAGCAATTACATGTGTTTTTAGGCTGACGCATTTTCTGATGGTAACAGTCAGTGTTTAAGCTAATTAGGAAAATTCTTTTGATGTCTTTTATTTCATTCACAATTAGTCTCCTGGTGTGTGTGTGTGTGTGTGTGTGTGTGTGTGTGTGTGTGTGTGTGCTTTAAAAAAATAAACTCCCAGCCAGTGGTGGGGAAGAGAGGGAATCATTTTACCATCTTCAATTCCTATCTGGTTTCAGGGAATTGCCTATCATCTGGATATTTCTCCCTTGAAGAGCCTATAAAATGGAAGATATTTAGGGAGAGATTGAGTTACTCTGAGCTGATAATAGAATTCTGAATCCAGGTCCAAATGGTGACCTGATATGAAAAAAGATCATAAGTCCCATAATGCTCTCTCTTGTGTGGGTCAATTTCCTGTTTCCACCAAATCTGTATGAAAATTCAAGTTGCATTTCCAGTCTCTGTACCTTGGCACAGATGAATTTAGCAACTAGCCCACATCAGAGAGTGAGACCCTAAGGGAGTGGACACAGGAACAGAAATGAGACATGAAGCACAGGTCAGAGCTTATGCTGGAGAAGTGTGTGATTAGAGGTTCTTTTCAATAGAAGACAGAGAGCGCAGGAGGGGGCCCAAAGTCTGCAAAGAGGCAAGTCCTCCAGAAGAAAATCTGCAGCTTGATGCTATGGAAGGCAGAGTATGAGTCCCCAGCTCCCTGTTTTTTTTCTAACAGTTCCCAGAGGCAATGATTGGGCTAATCAGTGCTGGCCTGGAAAAGGCGGGCAAGTGTGATCAGAGGCAAAACCCGAGGTCAAAGTATTCACAAGGTCAAAGTATTCACAAGGTCTCCAGGGTAGCTCATGACTAGAATTCATTCAGCCAGTGTAGGCAAACCTATGAAGAATTCAAGGACAGAATGCTTGCCCTGAAGGTGCTCAGGATCCTGGGTAAGACGGAGTGCTTAGGCCACTCACAGACACTGCTATAGCTTAGTTAGCCTCTGTGGACAGACATTCACAAAGCACTGCAGATGGGCTCACCCAAAGAGCACCCTTGAGGCCCCAGCAGGAAGCTCCCTTGACACTTGAAGATGACACCCACAGATGGCAATCACTATCTCATGTGTGCGGATGTGGCTGACAAAAAAAAAAAAAAAAAAAAATCCTTCTTCACTACCTGTATGCAAAGACTTACAGTGGGTTGACAGCTGCAGAAACGTCTGACTGCTCCAGATATTAGGGGCTTCCTCACATTCTGAGTTGGGCTTCTTTTGCTCAGACGAAAAAAAAAAAAAAAGTCAATTCTCTATCCAGCTAGTTGCAAGCCATCTTTACTTACCCCTGGAGAATGCCTAAAATCATTGACCAAGCTCCACCATTTAAAATTATAGGTCAAGTTCCCTTTAAAAAAAATTCTCACCCTCTCTTTATGTAGGATCCTCTCTCAGTTTCCAGCTTCTTGTTACACAACTTTCCCTCGCCCCACTCTACTTGCACACAAAATTACACACCACTCCAATATGACCATAACCCACCACACACGCTACTCAGACATGAACACAACCCACCATACTGCTGAAGCTGTGAAAATCACCCAGATGTGCAGTGTTCCATTCTGTTCCATAGCTCTAAGCCACAGAGCACATCACCTCCCTCAATGGAATACCTTGTTTCTCTTTTTCACTTGATGAAATTTTATTCATCCTTCAAAATTCAGTTGAACCACCCCTGGCACTGTGGCAGTTCAGTTCAGTCACTCAGTCGTGTCCAACTCTTTGCGACCCCATGAATCGCAGCACACCAGGCCTCCCTGTCCATCACCAACTGCCAGAGTCTACCCAAACCCATGTCCATTGAGTCGATGATGCCATTCAACCATCTCATCCTCTGTCGTCCCCTCCTCCTGCCCTCAATCTTTCCCAGCATCAGGGGCTTCTCAAATGAATCAGCTCTTCGCATCAGGTGGCCAAATATTGGAGTTTCAGCTTCAACATCAGTCCTTCCAATGAACACCCAGGACTGATCTCCTTCAGAATGGACTGGTTTGGATCTCCTTGCAGTCCAAGGGACTCTTAAGAGTCTTCTCTAATACCACAGTTCAAAAGCATCAATTCTTCAGTGCTCAGCTTTCTTTATAGTTCAACTCTCACATCCATACATGACTGCTGGAAAAACCATAGCCTTGACTAGATGGACATTTGTTGGCAAAGTAATGTCTCTGCTTTTGAATATGCTTTCTAGGTTGGTCATAACTTTCCTTCCAAGGAGTAAGTGTCTTTTAATTTCATGGCTGCAATCACCATCTGCAGTGATTTTGGAGCCCAAAAAAATGAAGTTAGCCACTGTTTCCACTGCTCCCCTATCTATTCGCAGTGAAGTGGTGGAACCAGATGCCGTGATCTTACTTTTCTGAATGTTGAAATTTAAGCCAACTTTTTCACTCTCCTCTTTCACTTTCATCAAGAGGCTCTTTAGGGCACTGTGGCAGTGCCATCCCTAAAAGTCACTCTTCCTCTCTGTTGCCACCTTTAGCTCTTGTATCCATCATAACATTGAGATCGTTACGTGACTCCAACTTTGAAGAGTAATGGTTATTTTTGAGCATTTAGAATGGCTCCTGACAAATAAATAACTGTGAATTAACAAGGAAATTAATTAAATTAATAAAGAATTCATAAATAATTACTTCTTTGATAACACTTTTTCAGCAAGCATTGATTTATTGCTGTCATATCAGCAGTATTATGAGACATCTGATTGGCCTAAACTTGTCATTGTAAGTCATCATTGTAGCTCAGAGATGAAGCTAAAGGAAAGATTAAAAGGTTAGATGTAAATTTGTAACTTGAAAAAGCCTCAGAGTTCTCAAAAAAAAAGAAAGAAAGAAAGAAAGAAATGGAGCTTCTCCTCTATAGACCTCCGATATTTCCTGTGACTTAGATTTAACCATGGCCACACCCTCTGTCTAGAAGCACAACAAGGTCACTCAGCCTGATTCAGTTTCACATGAGCAGCTCACAACTCCCCACATCATTTCTAACTTGCACCAACCAGGACCAGAAGCAAGAGAGAAGTTCAGATCTTAATTGGTTCCTGACAAACAATGCCACACTGCCTCAGTCATTAAATGGTGGGATCCTAAGTGTTCACACATGGGAAAGATCTGGGAATCATGTGTTCTGACTTACCCACGAAGTAGGAATCTTCTCTACAATGTCTGGGGCAAGTGGTCACACGTGCATGTGTATGTGTGTGTCTTCAGTTGCTATGTTGTATCCGACTCTTTGCGACCCCACAGACTGTGTCCTGCCAGGCTCCTCTGTCCATGCGATTTCCAGGCAAGAATACTGAAATGGGTGGTCATTTCCTTCTCCAGTGTATCTTCCTGGAATCCTCAGGGATCTTCAGGGATCAAACCCATGTCTCCTGCATTGGCAGGCTGATTATCATTGAGCCACCAGGGAAGTTCCTACCTCTTCTTCTCTGGACAAGAAGCTCCTTATCCTGTGAGATGCCTATGAACCTCTGTTGGGAAACTGCTGAGATTAATGAGCAAATATATTTAAGGCACATAGCATTAGTACATAGTAACTGCTCAATAAATATTGACATTATTGTCTTTAACAACTCCCAAATCCCTTTTATTTTGCTGACAATTTCTTTTTTAAGATATAAAGCAATGTACAAAGGGGCCAAAACAGTGTGTCTAGTATACCTCAGGTGATATAAGAGAAAACAGACATCAGGATGTGATGGTGTGTGCGTGTGTATGTATGGCCATGCCTACAAAGCTTCCTGAAGAAACCCCCAGCTACTGCTGCAGACGATACCCATGGTAAAAACCCAAATGCTTGCACCAAAGATGCATCCAGTCCTCTGGTGACAGAAAATTTCTGGGTTCTGAGCCAAAGAGGAACAAAAAGCGCTGCCCCCACGCTCCTGCTATATACTGGCACCTGGACCTTGAAGCAATATGACTATATCCAGAACCTCATAGAATCCACCACTCACCTAAGTCAATCCAAGACACAGGTCAGGGAGCCATCTTCCCAACTTCTCAGCTTTCCAAAGCTCAGCTGTGGACCACCTAGGTATTCCACCTAACCATCACCTAGTATCACATAAGCTCAGTTGGAGAGAATGAACACACACAAAATATTCCCACTAGAATAAGTAACTGTTTCTGCATCTGTAGCAACAGATTCCATGTGGGGAAAGAAATGCTCTAAAGGGCACAAAGTCTACAGAGATGCAGCTCTGGCTAAACACCTTTCAACATTGTCACAGAGAACCACTCAGTGACTGAGAACTACAGCTCTTCAAACATGCACTTTTCTAATTATGGGCTAAGTTCTGCAATTATAAAACCAACCACCCCATTCCTGTGGTTTCCTCAACAAAAGAACTATTTCTGTCAGAAGTATATTCAAGTCTCCAGTTCATGGAGATACACTTTGAATTGACAAGTTGGTTTTGCCCGCACTTCTATCATTCCCAGACAGATTTAAAAGGCCTGAACTCTAAGATATAAGAGCCAAGTTTCAGTAAGAACACAGATCCAAGGTATTTATCTTCTCCGCAGAAAGTTCTGCAAGACGCTCACACACAAGGAATAGGTTCTTAACTTGGCTACCCAGACACCTAAAATTCATTCATGAGTTCATTAAATAAACATTTAGAGTACCTTTTTTTGAGTGAACCTTCTATCCTTCGTAACTGTTTTCCCTTGGATATGTTATCATTTATGGAGTACCTGAACTTATGGTCATGAGGGAGAAGGGTGATAGGGGAAGGATAGTTAACGAGTTGGGGATCAAGATGTACACTTTGCTGTATTTGAAACTGATAACCAACAATGGATTTACTGTATAGCAAAGGGAACTATGCTCAAAATTTTATTCTGGAATATTGATTTTCCAAATTTCTAATTTGGAAAAAAATTTGAAAAAAAATATATACATGTGTATGGATAAGTGAATCACTTTGATGTACAGCTGAAACTAATGTGCCATTGCTAATAAGCTGTATTTCAATATAAAATAAAAAGCTTTTTAAAAAATGTATGGACCTCTTATATGAAATGTGAAAAAAACATGCCTAGTTCCCACCAATTCCATTAAAATTCTGTTTTGTGTATTTTTTATTACCATGAAAATCTTTCTGACTTTAAGATAGAAATCACTGCAAAGGTGCCACGTGTCTAGCACGTTACTGTTATGTGAGAGGAAAAGACTGCATCCGCACATGCTCATATAGACATGAAATGCTTCTGGAAGGACGTACAGTAGTTAATGTAAGTGACGCCTCCGAAGACAGCAAGCAAGCAAGTCTGTGTGCGTGTTTAGTTGTGTCCGATTCTGCAACCCCATGGACTGGATGGGGTCCTCCCCAGGCTCCTCCATCCATGGGATTCTTCAGGCAAGAATGCTGGAATGGGTTGCCATGCCTTCCTCCAGAGGATCTTCTCAACCCAGGGATCAAACCCATGTCTCCTGCATTGCAGCCAGATTCTTTACCCGCTGAGCCACCAGGGAAGCCCCTGAAGATGGAAACTACAGGGTTAAGTGACAGAGTAAAATCCCAGGAAACTAGAGGGCTAAGTGACAAGGTAAAATCCTAGGTGGTCAGGCAAAAACAAAAGTTAAATACTGTTTCTGGTCTTGGAGCCTCAAGAAGCAAATGAAAAGCAAATAATGGTTTTCACTGTATGCTCTTCTACTGTTTCATTCCCAAATTATGTTCACATGTTGAGTATTCGAGACGTGATAAGAAACACGGCGCAACACTGACATACTCTCCATAAATTCAGATTTAGCTTTTGAACAAAAAATTCTGTGGCAGCTTTTTCTTGACATAGAGATTCTCCTTGCACTTTCTATCAGTGACAAAGCCCTCAAGCCCTATCTCCTAGCCCACCAGAGACACAGCAAAAGTGAAAGTTGCTCAGTCTTGTCTGACTTTTTTGCGACCCCCTGGACTACACAATTCATGGAATTCTCCAAGCCAGAATACTCGAGTGGGTAGCCTTTCCCTTCTCCAGGAGCTCTTCCCAACCCAGGGATCAAATCCAGGTTTCCCACCCTGCAGGTGGATTCTTCACCAGCTGAGCCACAAGGGAAGCCCAAGAATACTGGAGTGAGTCAATTCAGGAATCGAACTGGGGCCTCCTGCATTGCAAGTGGGTTTTTTTTTTTTTTTTCAATCAACTGAGCTACCAGGGAAGCCCTCAGAAAAACAGCGAGCTCCTCATTTACCGCAAATAAGTGAGTGTACTAACTTCCCATTGCCATGGTAACAAATTACCACCAATTTAGTGGCTTAAAACAACACAAATTTATTATCTTATGGTAGTGTAGGTAAGAGGTCTGGCATGGGTCTCACTGGGCTAAAATAAAAATGTAGTAGGACCTACATAGAGGGGTGGGAATGGGAAGTGGAAGGGAGGCTCAAGAGCGAGGGAATATATACTCACATATATATACTGTACAGATAGCTGTACAGATAGCTGATTCATGCTGTTGTACAGCAGAAACTAACACAACATTGTAAAACAGTTATCCTCCAATTTAAATTCTTTTTTAATGTAGTAGGGCTGCTCTGGGGAAGAACCTATTTTTTGTCTTTTCCAGCTTCTAGAAGGTGCCCACAGTCCTAGGTATGTGGCCCTTCCATCCATACAAACCTACCACGGCTGGTCAAGTCTTTCTCATATTTCATGATCTTAATGCTAACTCGTCTTTCACACGTTTCCCCTTTTAAGAATCCCTGTGACTTCATTGGACCCCTTGAATAATCCAAGGTAATTTCCCAGTTTGGAGGTCAGATCCTAACAACCTTCTAATCCTACCGATCAGAAATCTTAATTCCCAAAAAAAAAAATAAAAATAAAAAAATAAAAAAATTTAAAAAAAAAAAAAAAGAAATCTTAATTCCCTCTGCAACCTTAATTCTTTTTTGCCACGTTACATATCTATAGGCTCCAGAAATTGGGGCATAGACATCTTTGGGTAGCCATTATTCTGCCTTCCATAGTAAATACATACATACATATATATACACACATACAGTTTCTGAAGAGATATAGCCTCTTCCAAGGGATAGTTTTTATGTTATAAAGTATAATATTCAAAATCCTTGTCTGAACTAGATGTTTTTGATTCCTTTGGCACTGTTGGCGTCCATTCCAAGTTACAAGAGGGGTACAGTACTTAAGACAGTATGTTAATTAATGCTCTGCAACCTGACTTCCTAATTCAGAATCCTAGGTCCATTACTGTGTCTTATGTCTTTTTCCCCATTTGCAGAATGAAGATAGTATTAATATCTATATCATAGGGTTGTTATGAGGCTTAAATAAGTCACTACCATTTAGAACAGTGCCAGCACATAATACTCAATACACGCTGCCTGGTTTAACTTGATCCATACCTGCATGACCAAGAGTGCTCAAAAGGAATCTCTCCCAGGACACACAAATGGTCAACCCCAAAGTAAAATCCTGCTTCTATCCTATCCAAGAGTCTTGAGGAAAAAAAAAATCGTTTAAATCCACCTTTGTATATCTAGTTTTTTCCTTCTGATTTGCCAGTCTGGAAAAATACCAGCCTGTCCAGAGCAATCCTAAGAACCTAGTAATCCTACTGGTTTTCTATCCTACAGGTGATAAGGATGAAGACAGTCTTTTCCCTCAAGGAAACTGCCATACCATGGGTAGATGGTACAAACAGGAAACATAAGTAAACAAATTGAACAAGAAAACTGTCTTCTAATGCCCCAAATAGACTGGTCCTAAGAAGGCAAAGGGAGCAATTCCATTTTGGCCTATTGGCCACCACTGTCCTGAGTCTGAAAGTTCTGCTTAGCAATTCTCATTGCTAGCACAAAGGAAGCTGGACAAAATAGTGTCATCTGAAGAATCTACTCTAGCACTGCAGTTGCATAATTGGATCGAGCCACATTTCATTAATCTTCTGGTAAATCTTTCCACTAGTTTCTAGGGATTGTTTCTAGGAAGAGCTATAAGGAAAAGCTCATTTATTCCCCTAGATTTATTATGCTAAAGGATTATCTGGTGTACATACTCAAAGACAATCTCAGGACCACATGGTATCTCAGTTCAACAACTAAGCATTATTTAAAACATAAAGATTACACTGGAAATCCTTTGGATTTTTATTATTAGAACTCGGTAATAGGCTATCCACATTCCCATGAAATTGCTGCCAAATTGGAGTCACTAAATCTATGTCTATTTATTCTCCTTTCAAGTGTTTTGGCAGCCACTCTACCATATAATTTAAAGCACTTAGGAACTAACAGCACCTGAATGTCAACGCCAGAGAATAAGAGTTCAGACTTGATATTCTACACTTTATCATGATTGTCAAATGAAATTTAACTTTACATTATCAAATATGGCAATTTCTCTCCATGTAGTAAGCTATATAGTTAATGAGCTAAGGAGAAACTAAATACTGTCTGCCAAGTATGCTATTATAATCTGATTAAATCCAGCTCTCAGTCATTCCATAATTTTCATTACACCTGTGAAAATGTTCCAGGTTCACAGTCTCCTATTTTAAGTAGTCTCTAAGCAGGTGAAATTTACTCTAATGCAAATAATATAGCCAGACTATGAAGCAAAAAAAATAACATACTTGTGTATAGCTCCCATTTAAAAATTTCAAAGTTATAAAACATATTAATCAGTAAAGTCATGTCTATTGAGATTTATGTTATATCAAATTATCAGCACTTTTAAGTTAAAAACATATGTTTTTTCTTTTCGCTCAGAAATTGGTCAACACTCTGGGTCTAGTTAAAAAGAAAAGCAAAGATTTCTTTTTTTAAAAGTAGCCAAAGGATTTAGATTCAGAGATCTGAAAAGTGTCTTAGAGATCACAAGGCTTCATCCTTAATTAAACTAAGCCCTGAATTAAAAAAAAAAAAATTTTAAGAGAAAGAATAGCAAAGATTTATCAAAGAGTCTGAGTCTAAACCAAATAAGATGCTATCTAACCACAGCAAAAGACTTCATTATGACTAGCTTTTATTTGTGTCATTGTATTTGGTTAAAGCGATTTTTATGTTTTTTCTTTTATCTGAGCTTATTCATTGATTCAAAAACTATTAAACATCATCCACTAAGTGTTCTAGGCACTGTTCTAGAAACTCAGTATACACACCTAAGGGCCATGGCCCAAGAAATGCATCGTCAGGATTCCAAATATTGGGCAAAGACTAAAAGTGAGTACTTGAGAGTAGCTGAAATGACTGCTGGAAAAGAAGTGCCATATTTCAGGAGTAGGGTCCCGAAACTTTTAAAAGACTGTGAGGTTTCAAAGATCTGGTATTAAAAATAATTGGACATGAATAACAATTTGGAAAGTAAGACAAAGGCACAAAACACTTAAGACAGGTCCAAGAAGAAAACTGAGAGGAAGTAGTGAGCAAATATAAAAACATAAGGACAGAATAACTGGGCACAAAGAAGCCTAACTGGAACACCTAGTGGTGACCAGGAAGCTTCAGAGAAGTGAATCTGACAACCCTGAGTGTATCAGCCTCATGTTTGCTTATAAACAATGAAAAGAATGATGAGTTTGGGATTGTTTCCCCTCATATTCCAATCAATAGAAACTTCCTTTTCGCAATGAGACTTTAAACAATTAGGGAAACATTTTGGTTTCCAGCTAATGGGTTTAATAGTGATTACCATTTCAGGAAAAGCACTTCATCCAATTGCAGACATGCCAAAGGTGGAAGAGAGGGGAACAGAAGTGTAAACTACTAAAGGCCCACACAGCTGGCTTTGAGTCACTGAGAAAATAATGTCTTTCCTCTAATAATCCCTTAAAGATTGGGGTTAGCTTTCTTCGGGGATGAGAATGTGCTGGACCAAGAACAACTGTTGTTTCAGCACTTGAGCACTGATGTTCTATTTACTGTGCCGATGCCAGGCATTCCTGAGTAATACACAAGCATCCTTAAGCAAATATACATATAGCAGAGGTAAAAATATTTAGATACCAGTTTCCTAGTTAACAGCATGTCCAAACCTCCCACATTTTCTCCTCTAGCTCATCATCCCCCAGCCTCTATTTTCTTCTTCCCTGCTCTTCACCAGAGAGAAAGGACAAGTACTCCGGGGCACCAACCCTCTGCCCACAGATATATCGAGCACCGTGAATAATCTCTAAGTTTGGGGCCTGATTTTCCAAAGTTCCCCCTCACATTTGCCTCTGTGAAGGCTATATTATTTTAAATATATTGAAGCATGTTCTTGCTTTATGTAGTCACTGATCTTTCAACTGCCCCACAAATGTCAATATATTAAAATTTGCTACAAACACAGGTGTTAATGTGATATGCTCCTGCTTCTAAGTCACTTCAGTCATGTCCGACTCTGTGCGACCCCATAGACCGCAGCCCACCAGGCTCCCCTGTCCCTGGGATTCTCCAGGCAAGAACACTGGAGTGGGTTGCCATCTCCTTCTCCAATGTATGAAAGTGAAAAGTGAAAGTGAAGTTGCTCAGTCGTGTTCGACTCTTTGCAACCGCATGGACTACAGCCTTCCAGGCTCCTCCGTCCTTAGGATTTTCCAGGCAAGAGTACTGGAGTGGGGTGCCATTGCCTTCTGTGTAATGTGATACAGGAGGATGATAATTAAGCTAGGATAATTTTATCAATGAAAGATAATTGATATGGAACAAATAGGGTACATGATGTGTTAGGTGTTTTCTAAATTAATTTCTTATTTAGTTTATTCATGCAATTTTCAAGTGTCTTCTCTACTGATTTTTTTTAATTAGATTACACCTTGCTGTGTGACTATGTCGTCCTTATCATGTAAGAGCTTCTTTAATGTAAAACTGAAAGTTCTGAAAAGCAAACTGTAATAAACAAATCCTTTCTGGGATATTCTATTAATTTGGAATCACTTTAGCTACAAGTAACAGAAAAACTTGACTAGCAGGCTTAAGCCACAAGAACATTACTTAACAAAAAGACCAAAGAGAGGCCATCCCAAGACTGAATCAATACTTGATTATATCATCAAGGATGCAGACTCTTTCAAATTTTCTGCTCAGCCACCCTTGGTATATACTTAACATTTTCCCTTCAGGTCAAAAAGACAGTTATCAAAGCTCCAAACACCCTGTCCTCACACAACAGTAGGACTTTTCCAACATACTGCTTACCTTCATTTTCCAAAACAAGAACACATGCCCATCCAGACAAGCTACTAACAAAGAGCAACAAGACTGCCATAATCGCTTTACACAAGAAGTGACTTTCACCCAGGGGCTGGGTGCCTCGGCATTGAAGGTAAGCTACCAACAGAGTAGGCCATGTGTGTGGCCCCTCTGAAGCCAGGAGTCTGGTGGGATACTGTCCAGAGGGTAACAAAGAGTTGGACACGACTGAGCAGCTGAGCACCACCACCTCTAAAGCCAAGCATGTTAACAGACAGCCTCCTGTGTAACTAAATGGTGATACTATGAGTCTTGCAAACAAGAATCAAAGCTGAAGATAAAAGTTGATAAACAGCTATTGTATTTGAATGTCCCTATGGATTTATCCCCTTCATAAATCACAGCCTTGTCATGGTGAAAGGGCTTGCTTAACTCAATAAAGACAGACGGGTCATCACGAAGAGTTCTGACAAAACGTGGTCCACAGGAGAAGGAAATGGAAAATCACTCCAGTATTCTTGCCAGGAGAACCCCACAAACAGTATGAAAATTCAAAAAGGTATGACACTGGAAGATGAGCCCCCCAGGTCAGGAGGTGTCCATTATGCTACTAGGGAAGTGAAGTGAAAATCACTCAGTGGTGTCCAACTGTTTGCAATTCATGGACTATACAGTCCATGGAATTCTCCAGGCCAGAATACTGGAGTGGGTAGATTTTCCCTTCTCCAGGGGATCTTCCCAACCCAGGGATCAAACCCAGGTCTCCTGCATTGCAGGTAGATTCTTTACCAGCTGAGCCACAAGGGAAGCCCCGGGGAAGAGCCGAGGGCAATTACTAACAGCTCCAGAAAGAAAGAAGCGGCTGGGCCAAACTAGAAACAATGCTCAATTGTGGATGTGTCTGGTAGTGAAAGTAAAGTCCAATGCTGTAAGGAATAATATTGCATAGGAATCTGGAACGTTAGGCCCATTATTCAAGGTAAATTGGATGTGGTCAAGCAGGAGGTGGCAAGAGTGAACATCAATATTTTAGGAATCAGTGAACTAGAATAGACAGGAATGGGTGACTTTAACTCAGATGACAATTACATCTACTACTGTGGGCAAGAATCCTTTAGAAGGAATGGAGTAGCCCTCATAGTCAATAAGAGTCCAAAATGCAGAAATGCAGTACCTGGGTGCAATCTCAAAATTGACAGAATGATCTCGGTTCATTTCCAAGGCAAACCATTCAATATCACAGACCATTTGACCTATCTCCTGAGAAACCTGTATGTGGGTCAAGAAGCAACAGTTAGAACTGGATATGGAACAACTAACTGACTGGTTCAAAGTTGGGAAGGAAGTATGATGAGGCTGTATATTGTCACCCTGCTTATATAACATCTATGCAGAATACATCATGAGAAATCCTGGGCTGGATGAATCACAAGCTGAAATCAACCTTGTTGGAAGAAATGTCAACAACCTCAGATACACAAATGATACCACTCTAATGGCAGAAAGTGAAGAGGAACTAAAGAACGTCTCGATGAGGGTGAGAGAAGAGAGTGAAAAAGCTGGCTTGAAACTCAACATTAAAGAAAACTAAGATCATGGCATCTGATCCCATCACTTCATGGCAAATAGAGGGAAAAAAAGTGGAAGCAGTGATAGTTTTTATTTTCTTGGGCTCCAAAATTATTGCAGACAGTAACTGCAGCCACAAAATAAAAAGATGCTTACTCCTTGGAAGAAAAACTATGACAAACCTAGATAGTGTATTAAAAAGCAGAGACATCACTTTGCCAACAAAAGTCCATATTTTCCAGTAGTCATGTATGTATGTGAGAGTTGGACAATACAGAAGGCTGATGCCAACGAATTGATGTTTTTGTAATTATGGTGCTAGAGAAGACTCTTGAAGAGTCCCTTGGACTGCAAGGAGATCAAACCAATCAATCCTAAAGGAAATCAGTCCTGAATATTCTTTGGAAGGGCTGATGCTGAAGCTGAAGCTCCAATACTTTAGCTACCTGATGCAAAGAGCTGAGTCATTGGAAAAGATCCTGATGCTGGCAAAGAGTGAAGGCAAATGGAGAAGGGGGTGGCAGAGGATGAGATGGTTGGATGGCATCACTGAATCAATGGACATGAGTTTGAACAAACTCCAGAAGATAGTGGAGTACAGCGGAGACTGGCCTGCTGCAGTCCACGTGATCAGAGTTGGACATGATGTAGTGACTGAACAGCAACAACATGGATTTATCTCCAAGTCAACAGATCCTCTCTTGCATGGAGAAGCACCACCTCTGATGTCAACAATAAGAAATAAATACTACTGTCTACTATGCCCAGCTGGAATTTGGCAAGAATAAGCGGGAAGGTAAGAAGACAGAAAAACAACAAGGATAACAATTTCATTTTTGCCCTTGGGAAGTGCAAAAGTCTATGATGTCTTGGGTCGAAAAATTTCATAGAGAGCCCCAGATAGTGTTTTATTCTATCAGCTGCTAATCAGCCCCATTCAGCTCTCACTTGTAGCAAACTCAATGGCCAATGAGTTTCTGCCCTGTACTCTGTATCTCACAATGAGTGTCCTGGAAAGTCTACAAGAGCTCTGATGCAAAGGTCAGAACACTGCTTCAACTTCAAGATCAAAGAGCTTAGACAGAACATCCTTCACATCCTCACCACTGTCCAATCATCTTTGTAATATAATGTCTCTATTAAAATAGAGA